>NC_052483.1:5905802-6025070 GCF_009730915.1 Dioscorea cayenensis subsp. rotundata
TTTGTACATGTAGGGTTGTGGAGACAATTGTGGAAGAAAGAAACCAAAGTAGATCATGGATGCAATTCTTGATGAAGTCTTGGATTGAATGAACGTGAAGTCACAAGTTGTGCTCAAAGACATATGAGTGTGTGCCAACCAACATTGTGCTCAAGTGACTACATGATTTGGAAGGGCACAAAGGCAATCACACTCATGTGTTCCAACTTGTGCAATGCTAGCAAGATCTCCATCAATGTGGTTTTTATTGAAGATGCAACGTGATCTACCACATGGATGTGTGCCCATTCATGTA
Source organism: Dioscorea cayenensis subsp. rotundata (assembly GCF_009730915.1). Taxonomy (NCBI): domain Eukaryota; kingdom Viridiplantae; phylum Streptophyta; class Magnoliopsida; order Dioscoreales; family Dioscoreaceae; genus Dioscorea; species Dioscorea cayenensis. Next base: position 5,906,098 of record NC_052483.1, read on the forward strand.
GCCTCGATGAAAAGTGTCGATTCAGGAGTATTTTGGCAAAGCACTGCAAATCACTATAGTAGTTACTGTTAATAGCTCGCAGGAAAACAACTTTTGGAAATTCACACGGGCATGTGGAAATTCCACACGCCCGTGTGGATGCCCGATTCCAACCCCTATAAATACCGTGACTTGAGATGTTTTGAAGAATCGTCTTTCTATTCTTTTCTCATCTTTTCCACACATTTGGAGGTGCCCGCACCTAGGGTTTGGAGAGGCTTTGGCTAGGTCTTTGGAGTGGTTCTACGGCCTTTATCAACACATTCCTTCTGAAGAAAGTTATTGGGGGAGCTTTCGTCAGCATCGATTCGGTGAGGTGTGCCCTAGGCTTGACGAGGGAACCCTTAGAGAAGACGAGGCAACTCCACAAGAGCATCAATATGGAGTACGAGGGGGTTTAACTTATGGATTGAATGCTTTTACATTTGATTTAATTATTGATTGTATATTGCTCCATGGAGAGCTAAACCCAAGTGGGTTCTTGGATTTGTAAACCCTAGGATGATTTTGTTTCATTGACCTTTTATTATGTGCCCTTAATTGATGCTTTAATTGAGTTTCAACCTTGAATGCTTGTTGTATTGATTTTTCTCTAGAGTGACACTAGGGTTGAGATTCTATCTTGGTAATCCTTGTGGATGAGTGATACACCATTAGTGTTAGGCAAAGCAAGGTTGGAGAGAGTTGAGAGGGTGAGTTGAGATGTAGCAAAACGTCCCCTTTTACCTCCGGTGTGATTTATCCTACCTCCACATTCCAAGAGTTCTTTGCGGTCACAATAGAGTGAAGTGCTAAGAGATGAACTCTACTCGGGCTTAGTTGTGTGAGCAACAGAGTGAAGTGTTGTAGTAATCCTTAGCATTGGGGCTTAATTATGACTAGGGGTCGTTCACCTGAACCAAAGGGTTAAATCTATATTAGGGAATAGGGTTCATGACTTGGAGTCTCTAGAGCTTTAAGCAATCTTGCATAGTGTGAGGCCTCGAGAGCATTCCTTTCTGTCGGGGCATAGTATAGGGTTAGTCACAGTTGATCTAGTTTGAGAACGTGTGTTTTAGGATTTTTCACGACTCATTAAACATCAGTTAGGAGGCATAATGATTACTCTTGCACTTGAAACAATAGTCCTAGGGTGAGCAATGTCCGGATGCCCCATTTTCTATTGATTGCCTCTCCTTATTTCTATTGGGTCTTCTTCATCTTTTCTTTATTTTTAATTGCATTGATATTGTTCACATCACTCTTGGATCATCTTCACTATAGTTAAATAGCAATACTTGTTTTTTCATGCACTATTCCTTGTGGATACGACTACCCATTCATCAGGGTACTTTATTACTTTGACAACCCTTGGTGTTGCCATACACACACGCAAGGGGTATGTCAAGTTTACTATAGCACTTTACAGAAATTCCTACAAAAATCCCTAGGCTGTTACAGGCATCCTTGCACCCATGAGCTAGGACGTGAAGCCATCCCAAGTGGAAATTTAAAAGCATTTTTAGGGCATCATTGAAAGGGTCATTGGCCATCCTCTCTCTACCATCATATTCTAGAGCTTCTTGAAGGTTGGAGAAGGTAGATCAAAGGGGCATGTCAAAGAGAAAAGAAGATCACACTCAAGAGAGAGGATATTGGAGTTCGTCGGTGTCGATCCACTGGATTCCTATCACTATCTTCTAGTCAACACATCTAATTGGGTTTTTTATGATTTTGATTATACTTGTTATGTATTTTGAGATCACTTTCTTATTCATGTTGAACTATACTCCCAAGGTCACCGGGCATCCGATGAACCTTGGGATGAACTAGCTTGTTTGGATGTTGTGATTTACATTTATGGCATTTGGTTTGGTTTGTGGTTTAAGATTTGTGTTCTTTGATGTATCAAGTCAAATTAGAACTCTGTGGTTTGATTTTTAAGTTGTACTTGGTTGCGTGACCATCGCCCTTGTACTAGACTCACTTGGCTTAAAAGGGATTCTAGTACTAGTTGATGTTCTAATGTCTAACCTGATAACAATTTCAGGGTAAAGATGATAACTAAGTAACTGTAAAGAAGGAATGATGATAGGTAAGGGCTAGAATTGAACTAGGCGAGAAACATAAAGATAGAGAGCACCCCAGACTAATCCCCTAGAGAAATGTGTATGGACTTGCTTCTAATGCCTACCAGGTACATCATAAGATTCTTATGTGAGCTCAAGAACAATATTGCATATATGGTTCTCAAATACACCAGGTTTTGCTAAGATAACTATGGTTTTTAAACACATCAAGTTTTATAATCACACAAGGCGACTACAACTATGACAATCCACACACCAAGTTTTACCTAAGCAACTATGCAAATCAAAGACATTAAGTTATGCAAACACATGATTTAACACAATAATAAACTAGAACTCCATAGACATTAAACACAAGTAAATCAACATATCACATAAACATCCAAGTTCATAGATATGGGGAACCAAAGAATGGTTCACCCCTCATAGTTGTACAAATCAATACAATGCTAAGGAAAACAAAAGAATAAGAAGCCATGAAAGACTTCCCTCTTTGCTTCTCAACCACTCAGATGGTGCTTCGGTGAAGTCCTATCGGCCAAGCTCCGCTCCACTAAAGATCTACATTATAGCTTCACTCTAGCCGCATAAATGTGAAGGAGGAGATCTTGGCAGTAGCCTCCAAGAAGAAGGAACAAGAATACCCCTCAAATGACCTAGATCTGGGCCTAAAAAGTGGTTTTCGGGGTGAGCATGGTCGTGCTACTTCCATTAATCATCTCAGAAAAGTCTGGGCACTTGAATCACAGAAATTCAGCATAAGCATGCCCCTGCTTTTCAAAGAGCACCATCATGCTAAAAGCACACAAACCGTGCTTTTCTTAAGACTCATGCTATAGTAACTCAGCTACATTATTTTTCTACATTGTTGGTGCTTTTCCTAATATAGAATTCCAAGGATAATCAAGGGAAGGAGCATGCTCATGCTCAAATCGTTGTTCACATGTAATACTGTTTTGACCTCTTTTCACATTGTAATCATACCGAATCCTGTTCTTTTGCACAAGAACCTGTTTTCCTACACAATACACAATAATACCCAAAATAGCATTGAATCACAAGAAAAATACATAAAAGAGGTATCAAAATATCCAAATGAAATGCACTGATAAGTGCTTGTGTATAAGTGATACGAAGTATACTTTTCTTATATAGAGCATTACTTTTATCAGATTTTATAGCTTATTTGTGTGTATTGGTGTTCTTTTGTGCATTTAGGGTTATGGAGACAAGTTTGGGAAAAAAAGAAGCAAAAGTAGATCATGGATGTGATTGTTGATGGAATTCTTGTAACTAACAAGAGTTAAGGCACAAGTTGTGCTCATAGACATGTGGGTGTGTGTCAACCTCCAAATTGCTCAAGTAAATATACAAATTGAAGGGGCCCAAAGACAGTTACGCTCATGTGTTCCAATTTGTGTAGCATTTCTAAGAGCATCGTTAATGTGGTTTAATTGAAGACGTGACGTGATCTACCGCTTGGTTGTGTGCCCAACTTGGTGGCCTCGATGAAGAAAACTAAATTGGGAGTATTTGGTGAAGTGCTATAGCAAAACAATGTAGCAATTACTGTTCACAACGCTCAGGAAAACAGACCCTGGAAATCCACATGCTTGTGTGGATGCCCAATTTTAGTCCTGTAAATATCGCTTTGAGAATATTATTTGGGGATCTTCTTCCTATCTTTTTCCCATCTTTTGGGGCAAGCACAGCTAGGGTTTGGAGAGGCTTTTGCTTGTTTTTAGGAGCGGTTCTATGGCATTCGACATAGAATTCCTTTGGAGAAGAGCTATTGGGGGAGCTTTTATCGGCATTAATTCTGTGAGTTGTGCACTAGGTTTTACAATGGAACCTTTGGAGAAGACGAGAAGGCTCCTCAAGACCATCATCATGGATGATAAGGGGGTTTTCTTTATGTATTGCTTGCATACACTTTTGATTTCATTTGTGATTTTGTATTGCTCCATGGAGAGCTAAACCCTTAGTGGGTGCTTGGGCTTGTAAACCTTAGGATGATTTTGTTTCATTGACTCTTATTATGCTTTCTTTAATTGCTGTTTTAAATGAGTTTCAATCTGTATGCTTGTTGATTTGATTTTCCCTTAGAGTGACACTAGGGTTGAGAATCTATCTAGGTAATCCTTTGAAGGGGTGACAACTTCATTAGGGTTAGACATAACGAGATTGAAGAAAGCTGAGAGGGTGAGTCGAGAAGTAGTGGAACATCCCATTTCCCTTTCGATGTGATTTATCCTACCTCCACATTCTAAGAGTTCTTTGCGGTTGTGATAGAGTGAAGTGCTAAGAGATAAACACCATTGGGGCTTAGTTGCACGAGCAACAGAGTGATGTGTTAAAGTAATTTTTAGTGCTGAGCCTTAATTTTGACTAGGGGTCTTTCACCTGGACCAAAGGGTTAGATCTATACTAAGGAACACTTGGAATCCCTCAAGTTCCAAGCAGTTCCACACAGTGTGATGCGTCGAGAGTATCTATTTCTGCCAGGGCATAATGTAAAGGACTAGTCATTGCTGATCTTAGGTTTGGGACTATGTCTTTTGATCTCCATGACTCATTAGACCTCAATTAGGAGGCATAATATTAGTCTTGCATTTGTAACAATAGTCCTAAGGTGAGCATTGTCCTAGTACCCCATTTTACCATAGATACCTCTCCTTACTTCTCTTGCTTGTTTTCTCTCTCTCTTCTACTTTACTTTGCATTGATTTCTTTCAATCAACATCACAAATTGGTTTTCACTTTAGCTACATAGCAATACTTTTTGTTTCTAAGCAACTATTCCTTGTGGATTCGACTGCCCACTCACTGGGTTATTTTATTACTTCGACGACCCGTGCACTTGTGGTACACACATGCAAGGGGTGTGTCATGCACTCATCAATAATGTTTATAATTCAAATCTGGGAGGGCACCCAAATTTTTCTCCATATCATCATACACAACAATGGGAATACCCTCGCCAAGAATTGCTACAAGAACACCCCTATCACGAACCGTGGCATTATCACCCCAGTCGTTCATAATGAAGAACCACAACGAAGGCAGTATAGTACTAAGGATGTCTTGGCAAGGTTCATGATGAATACTAAAGAAAGATTTGAATCCATTAACTCTGAAATAATAGTCATTGAAATAAGATTGAAACTAGTAAAAACCACAGCTTGTATGTTTTGGGAATCAATTGGGAGATTTCTCAGGAAACCTCTAATTATGAAAAGAGCAATGAACAAACAGTAGAAGTCCCACTTATGGATGCCATAGAAGAAGTAAAGGAGAGGGATGAAATCATGGTCTTAGAAAGATGTGAGGAAGTGGAAGAAACCTCGCTGATCACAATCGATCACAATTAAAGAAGCTACTTGCCCTCAACATAGATCATTGCATCAATCAATCAATAATCTTCAAGTGTAAAAAAAAATTTTCTGAGAATTGTATTTAAAGATGTGGGTCAGAAGGTAAGGCCATCCTTGAACCCACCAATGCTGGGCTTGAACAATTCCCAACGAAAATGTTTTCCATTGTGGCCCAATCAAATTCTTTTGCCAATTTTTTATTACTCAAGAAAGGTTGAGAAAAGAAATGCGAATAGATGTTAAAGCCACCAATTAATCCACCCATGCCAAGCTTGATGAATTCTAAACCAAAATTGTTCCTTTGGAAACCCAAACAACTCTTATGGGTAGTTCAAGACTATTTGACAAGAGTAAAGAAAGAAGAATTGGGTAGGAGGTGGAAACCATTCAAGGAAACCACCCATGCCGAGCTTAAAAATTTCTAAATCGAAGCTATTTCCTTGGAGGCCCAAGCAACTTGGCGGGTTACTCAAAGGAATTTTAGTCGGGATTGAAGAAGAAGTGGGGAGGAGGTTTAAGCCATCTAAGGATCCGCCCAAGTTTAAATCACAAGATTCCTGGCCCAAGCATTATCTATTTAGGCCAAAAGGTAATTCATACATTGCCTCCACCTTGACACCATTCCAGAAATTATGCTTCATTTTATTGGTAGATCTTATGTCATTTCTAGCTGGGATGAGCACACCATCTTCAAGCCTCCATAAAAGAAAGAAAAGAGTATATCAAGCTAATGACATTAAATAAGCCCTTCTTGATAGGAAACTGAAATTTTAAATTCATGTTTTTTTGTATTTTTCATATTCTAGTTGTGTGCTAGCTTCTTATATTGTTGTGTTGTTGTATTTTTTATGCTTGTTGTCGGTTAAATTTTAGAATTTTTATTTGTTGTTTGAGTTAAATCAATGCTTGTTCTTGATTTTTTAGGTTTTTTCCATTGATTTAATGAGTTGTGGATGAGATTTTATGCTTCTTTTGATGTAGAAAAGGTTGTGGTTAAGCTAGTTTAAAGGTTGCTAAGAAAGGTTTGGAAAATTGAATTATTTTAAAGCATTCATGGGCTAGTTTACGGGCTGGTGTCCCCTGTGAACCTTAGCCAAGACGGCTCATGGCAGAGCTGCGGCCATGAGCTCCTCAATAAAGATCTCTAGAAAGGTTCATGGCTAGTTCACTATGTGTGAACCTATCAAGAGAGGGTCACGGGATGGTGTTGCTTTTGAACCAGCCAGTGAAGTGCACGAGTAGCTCCATAAGTGGGGCGGCCACCATCTCTCCCTACTATATTTTCCCTCTCTTCTTTTCTTCTTCTTCTTCTTCTTCTTCTTCTTCTTCTTCTCATTTCTCCTTCATTTCTCCATGTTTTTTCTTCAAATTTTTCACTATTTTCTCTCATTTTTTTTCTTGCCTCTAAAACACTCTTCTTCATTTCTCCTTCATTTCTCCATGTATTTCATGATTCTCATCAAAAAATGGGGAAGTTCTTTACACCATCTCCTTTGTATTTATGGCATACATTTCATCATGTCTTTGTTGATTTATGTACATTGAGGGCAATGTACAACTCTAGGTTCGGGGATGGGGAATTTCATTACTTGGTTACTTGTAGAACAACTCACTATCTTGATTTATTACTACTTGTGCTTGTGGAGTTCTTTACTTTTGAGCTTGAGGTCATACATTTAACCGTTTATCTTCTTGCCCTTGTTCTTCATGTTTGTTTGTTTGAGGACAAGCAAATGTTTAGGTGTAGGGATGTTAGATTTATGCCTAAATGTATGTATTTTATATGTATAATGTTTGTATTATTCTTGTATTCTTTGATGAATTGATGTCCTTTTCTTAATTAATTTGGTTTCAGTAGTGTTACAGGCATCAAAGAAGACTAGGTGAGCTCAACAACGCAATTCTGGAAGAAACTGGCACCTAAATAGCGTTTTATAGCCGGGCACTATAACAAGTACTGTAGCATGGAATATTGGAGAAGCAGCAAAGTCTCATGTTTTGCTTATGAGCAACCTCATGACAGTAAAGATGCCTACAAGTTAGCTGGAGAATTTTTAATTACTTTAGCAATTCATTGTAGCACTTTATGGAAATTCCTATAGAAATCCTGAGGCTCTCACAAGTATCCTTGTGCCTATGAGCTAGGCCATGAAGCCATCCCAAGTGGAAATTTAAAAGGATTTCTAGGGCATCATTGAAAGGTTCTTTGGCCAACCCTTCTCCACCATCATATTCTAGAGCTTCTTGAAGGTTGGAGAAGGTAGATCTGAGGGGCATATCGAAGAGAGTAGAAGATCACACTCAAGGGAGAGCATCTTGGAGTTCATCAGCGCCAATTCATTGGATTCCCGTCACTACCTTCTAGTCAACACATCTAATTGGGGTTTTATGATTTTGACCATACTTATATGTATTTTGAGATCACTTTCTTATTCATGTTGAAGTAGACTCCCAAGGTCACCAGGCATCTGATAAACCTTGGGATGAACTTTCTTATTCATTTAGGTTCTTTGATGTATCAAGCTGCGTCAGAACTCTATGGTTTGATTTCTAGGTTGTACTTAGTTGCGTGACCATTGCCCTTATACTAGACTCACTTGGCTTAAAGGGGATTCATGCATGAGTACATTGTGACCATCGAGTATTTTGTACCCTTCCAACCATTAGGGATGAACCTAGATATTAAGTTTGACCCTAATTAGATATTTCCCTAGGCGTAAGCTAATCATAGGAGGATTTGGTCGGAAGAGATTCTAAGCCAATACTAGTATAGGATTAGGGGTTAATCATCATAACCATTGGGGTAACCTACTTTAGGATGTCTCTTGGTCCAAAACCATCATTTCCTTTGTAATTTTAGCATCCTTCTAGCTTTAGTAGTCCTAAGATGATCCTCGCCCAGGGAGCCTCGCTCTTTCATTGTTAATTCCTTCCTTAATGTGTTTATGTGGTGTGCCTTAGTCCAATTGTTTATAGTTTTACCTTTTGTTAGTTTTATTTATTTTGTTTTAAACTTTTCTTTGGTAGACTAGATAGTGTCATCTAGGGGAAAGTAATAGCAGCTCTTGGGACCCCAAGGAATATAACCCTCTCATGCTTGCATGAGAGGTTTATTACTTGATGACTAGTACGCTTGCAGACCAATCAAGTTTTTGGCGCCAAAAATGCTAAGAAAACCTCTAGCTCACTGCTCTAGTCATTTGTCTTGCTTGTTGTAAATATCTATCTTTCTTTGTGTTTCTTATCCTTTTGAGATAATTCACAATGGAAGGCTTCTTTATAGCTAAAAGTTTCCGGCAAGTTGGTTAGACCTTTGCATATATATTTGGTTTCCTATTCATTCTAAATTCTTGGTTAGCTTATTGATTTTAGTTTTGTTGTTTACACAGGACCATGGATTTTCAAGAAAAATTGTTAGCCGCAAAAATCTATGCACTTGAGAAACAAATGGAAAATTTTTGCCATGAAAGCAAGACAAAGCAATCCGGACATAATGCCTATAATCCATATCCGAGAGTGCACCCAAATTTTTCTCCACATCATCATACACAACAATGGCAATACCCTCAATAAAAATTGATGCAAGAACCCTCCTATCAAGAACCGTGGCATTTTCACAACCCTAGTTGTTCATAGTGAACAACCATAAAAAAGGCAGTTTAGTACTGAGGATGTCTTGGCAAGGTTCATGATGAAAGCTGAAGGAAGATTTGAATCCATTAACTCTGAACTAATAGTCACTGAAATAAGATTGAAACTCATAAATGCCATAGTTGAATGCTTTCAGGAAGCTGTGCAAAAAATTATGAATCAGTTGGAAAACTTCTCCAACAAACCAATGATTATGAAAAGAGCAATAAACAAGAGGTAGAAGTCCCACCTGTGGATACCATTGAAGAAGAAAAGGGGGAGGATGAAATCATGGGCATGGAAAGATGTGAAGAAGTGGAAGAAACTCAATCGATCACAAGTGAAGAAGCTACTTGCGTCTACATAGATCATTCCATAAATCAATCTATAATCTTCAAGTTCAGGGAAAAAAATCTTGGAATTGTATTTAAAGATGTGGGTCAGAAGCTAAGGCCATCCTTGAACCCACCAATGCCAGGCTTGGACAATTATCAACTAAAAATTTTTCCATGGTAGCCGAAGCAAATTTTTTTGGCAATTTTTGATTATTTAAGAAAGGTTGAGATAAGAAATGCGGATAGGATGTTAAAGACACCAATTAATCCACCCATGCCAAGCTTGATGAATTCTCAACCAAAATTGCTCCCTTGGAAACCCAAACACATTTTTGGGTAGTTGAAGGCCATTTGACAAGAGTTGAGGAAGAAGATGTCACTAGGAGGTGGAAACCATCCAAGAACCCACCCATCCTGAGCTTAAAAATTTCTTGACCGAGCTATTTCCTTGGAGGCCCAAGCAACCTGGTAGGGTACTCAAAGGAATTTTTAGTCAGATTGAAGAAGACACGTGGAGGAGGTTTAAGCCATCTAAGAATCCTCCCAAGTTTAAATTGCACAATTCCTGCCCAAGCTTTTTGCCATTGAGGCCAAAAAAAGTAATTCATACATTGCTCCACCTTAACACTATCCCGGAAGGTATGCTTCATTTTCTTGGTAGCTCTTATGCCATTTCTAGTAGGCATGAGCACACCATCTTCAAGCCTCAATGAGATAAGAAAGAGGTACCTCAATCTAATAACATTAAATAAGCACTTCTTGGGAGGAACCCAAGTTTTTAAATTCATACTCATGCATTTTTCATATTCTAGTTATGTGCTAGCTTGTTATGTTTTTTTGTTGTATTTTCTATGGTTGTTGTTGGTAAATGTTAGACTTTTTATTTGTTGTTTAAGTTAAATCCATGCTTGTTCTTGAATTTTTAGGTTTTGTCCATTGATTTGATGCTTTGTGGATGAGATTTTATGCTTCATTTGATGTGGAAATGGTTGTAGTTTAGCTTGTTTAAAGGTTGCTAAGAAGGGTGATAAGTGCTTCTGTATTAGCAATATGAAGTATTCTTTTTCTTATGATGAGCATTACTTTTATCAGATTTTAGTGCTAATACATGTGTATTTGTGTTACTTTCATGCATGTAGGGTTGTGGAGCCAAATATGAAAGAAAGAAGTCAAAGTAGACCGTGAATGCATTGTTTGATGAAATCTTAGAAGGAACAAATGTGAAGACACAAGTTATGCTCGAAGATACGTGAATGTGTGTCAACCTCCATGCGTTCAACCAATTATAATGATTTGGAGGGGCACAAAGGCAGTCACATTTGTGTATTTCGACTTGTGCAATGAAAGCAAGATCTTCACCAATGTGGCATTTTATTGAAGAAGAGACGCGATCTACGGCATAAACGTGTGCCTGTTTATGTTGCCTCGATGAAAAATGTGGATTTAGGAGTGTTTTTTGAGAAGCACTATATCAAATCAATGTAGCAATTCACTCGTAGCACTCATCGCTCACATTCCAAAGGAATTCGATGTTGAATGTTGTAGGACCGCCCCCAAAAGACCTAGCAAAATCCTCTCCAAACCCTAGACACGAGCGCCTCCAAAGATAGCCAAAAGATGGGAAAAAGATCCCCCAATAATCTCCAAAACACTGTATTTATAAGGCTGGAATCAGGCATCCACAGAGACGTGTGAAATTTCCACAGAACCATGTATATTTCCAGAACTTGATTTTTCTTCACCAAACCGCTCCCAAATCCACTCTTTTTCATCGAGGTCGCATCTGAATGGACACACATCCATGCGATGAGATCACGTCGCTTCTTCAATGAACCCACTTTGACAAAGCTTTTGATAATATTGCACAAGTAGGAACAAATAAGTGTGACTGCTTTTGTACGCCTCCACCTTGTGTATTCACTTAAGCACAATGGAAGTTGGCACACATCTACATGTCTTTGAGCACAACTTGTGTCTTCACCTTTGTTCGATCCAAGAACTTCATCAGTAATTACGTCCATGATCTACTTTTACTTCCTTTCTTCTAAAAATTGTCTCCACAACCTTAAATGCACAAAAAAATACAAATACACATGAATAAGTGATAAAGCCTCGATAAAAGTAATGCTTAATGTAAGAAAAAGAATACTTCATATTACTTATACACAAACATTTATCAAATTCCCCACACTTAAGCTTTTGCTTATCCTTAAGCAAAAATAAAACATTCAAGCATTTAAGAAGGAAAAATTGAAATTACTTGGCCTTAGGTTCACCAAAAAGCATGCAAAGGAAGCATTCTACAAGTAACGGAAAAATTCAAACACCAAATAAGAGGAATCATTGCTCTAGCTAAAAACTTGAATGAAAAAGGACAACAAACCCGATTTCGTGTAAGTGTGTGAAACTCACTCAAGTGAACGCAAAATGTACTCCTAAAATTTTTATTAAGAGGGACTTATCTATATAAATAAAAAGGTAGTAGCTTCACACATCCTCTAAGGTAGCCCTTTCCTAAGTGGCCGCTAAGGTGGCTTTCACACTTTTGAAGTGATTGCTCTTTCTACCGGTGTTGTAGCTTTCACTAATCCCATGAGATAGCTCTTTCTCTCATTAGAACATAACTAGTATCCGACTTATGAGAGTAGCTTTATACTTCATAGGTGGTAGCTCTTTCCACCCCCAATGCACAAACAAAAAACACAAATATTTTTTTCCAAAGAAATTAAAATAAGAAACAAACTAAACAGTCCCTTAAACATCGAACTTGAGTTTCCACAAGGTTTAATGAATGAGTAGTGTAACAAATGATACTCGGGCAAAAAAATTCCTAAAAAAATTCAAGTAAAAAAACTAGAGCATGATAATATTCAATATAAATCCCGAACTTAAGAATACAACCATTGCAACTAAGATGAACCACCATTGGCTATATGAGCATGAACAATGAATGCATAAGTAAAGAACGTGTGTAATGTGAACTCCCCCCCTCACTTAAGATGTACATTGCCCTCAATGTATGCATGCAAAGCACAATAAAAGATGTATAACAATTAAAAAAACATGTGTGGAGATGGGCGATGGAAACAATACTCCCATAAACTCCTAATGGTACATTTGATGGAGCAATATTCATCGAGAGTTGAGTTCCAACGGGTTGTGGAGCACACACGGCTATGAAGATACCACATGACCATGCCAATAACTATTCCTCATATTCCAAGACTCACAAGACCATCTGTACGTATACACAAGGGGGTTTTAGTAAAGCTCAACAAAAAAACAAAAATAAAAATCAAGTCTATAAAGATATGATAATGAAATACAACTCGAAACAACTAGAAATAAAAAATAAACTCAGAAGGAAGATCCTTTCTAAGTGGTACAAGTCCAAATAAAATGCAGAAATAAAATACGAAAAACATAAAGATAAATAAAGTAAAGATGCCTCAAGCGTCGGTGTCATACTGTGTTGTCCCCTGCTACTCATCGTAGATGATGCTCGCTGCATCTTGTTTGTGGTGGTGATGGAGGTGCTGGAGATGCCAGAGGAGTGCGCGGTCTCATCACAAAAGGAGAAGTCATATCTTGCTCAAGTATCTGCTGTAGAATGTCGAGATCCGCCATCACCTCTGTGTGGTTCTCAACCTGTATAGCGCAAACCTCAGCTATATATGACTATATCACTCCCCAATGTACACACGAGCCTCTTAAAATGATTACGAGCTCGAGAAGGAAAGAAGATACACACTCGGAGATGGCTTCTATGCTACGGAGATGCGCCCGATCTCCATATGCTCCTGCTACGACTTGGGAGCAAGCGGTGAACCCTCTTCCTCATCTTCCTCTCCCTCAGCTGTCTCTGGTGGGGCCATGATCATGACATAAACACTATCTACTGCACCCTCGGGGATCATGCCCATAAGTCTCATAGTCTTCAAGCCATAGGGAGATGGTACTGCTCATCTTCTCGGCCCTCGAATGGCATCTAAGAGACCCATCCCTATGATAAGTCGAGGTAATGTCACGGGCCCTCGACAAGAGGACTCCAACTTTGGCATACTGGAACTGGTGACGCAGATGTTTGGCCAGGATATGCCCCAAATGGATCAGCTTGCTATTCACCATGGAATATAGATTTAATAGCTCCTGTCTGCTCAGAACTCTAGTGTTGTCGCCACGTCCGTTCACCAATCTATTCAAAACAGCATGGATATATCGGTATGTCGGCCGAGAAAGACATGTACCCTTGGACACACAGCGCTCTATAAGTACACTGTGGAGTTAAACTGCCAGGATAATCCATGACAGCTACTCATACTCCTCTGTGTCAATATGCGCCTCGTCATAAAGACCAAGTCGGATGGAGAACTGAGTGATGCTCATACTATGGTACTCACCGAATGCACCTAACTCAATAGCGTCAATACTCGAAAAAATGTTGTAAGATCGGTCAAACTCGAATGATCCTAACACCTCCAATGTTAGCATACAAATAGCTGGCTCTCTGATAGATAATAGTCTGTGCTAGCTACCAACTGAAAGCAACTCCTTCACCTCATCGGCCATCTCATCCCCAGACTGTATCTCTCTGAATGCGCTCACATTTGGGATATGAGATTATCCAAAACTTAAGCTTCGAAAATCTCTCAAACCGAGCTTGATGTTCGGGGATCGCAAACTCCATGTGCTCAGGTGAGGGCTCCCGGGGGCGTTTACTAGCCGCTTTCTTTGATGTGGCAGCCATATATGCAAGAATAAAAAAGAAAACAATCAAAATAACTTGAAAAACTTATTCTACAGAAATCCACATGATCGTGTGGAAATTCCACACGCTCATGTGGATCTTGGGAGCATGAAAGCCACAAGGCCCAAGTGTCAAAATTGTCCAAGTACAACACAAAATCACTCTAGAATCTCTCTCAAGTCACTCACTAACCATTCAAGCATGAAAACGATGCAAAATAAGCATAATAAACAAAAGAAATCAAGATTAGGCGAAGAAAAGAGAAAAGGGGAAGCTTAGCGATGAAATGAGATTGAAAAACTTGGAATGTAGCCGAAAAACTCACTCAAGTCCCTTTTAAATAGAGCGAGGGTCAAAAAAAGTGAAGAGGAGCATTCGTTGAGCATTTGGGAGTTATAGAATGAAGGGGCGTGAGTGGGTTTTTAAAGAAAAGTCGCTCCCTTTAACATTTTGTACAACCACACGGGCCTATGCAAATTACCCACAACCATGTGACTCCCATAAGGTTGCTCACAGGGATTATCTGTGTGCTCTCGGGATAGCTCTTTTTGCCTCAGAATGCATCCACACAGGGGTGTAAAAATTCCCCACGCCCGTGTGCCTGACCCACAGGGGCACCCACAAGCCTTTGTGGCTTCTCTGTTCTCCTGAGAAATTTTACTAAGTGTTCCACACGCCCCTGTGGAAAATCCACACGGGCGTGTGGATATTCACATGGGGACTAACAGGGGCACTCACACGCTCATGTGTACTCTCGGGATGGAGAAAAAAAGTCTGCGGAGTTACACATGAGCGAGTGGAAATTACTGCCTTGCGTGTGCCATTTACGAGGTCATTCACGAGGGAGCATACACATGCCACTATGTCTTCTTGGGATGGAGACTTGGCACTCTGCACTTATCAATACTCAAGCACTTATCATATTTACCAACAAGCGATACACATGAATAAGCGATAAAATTTAATGAAAGTGATGCTCAATGTATGAAAAGAATACTTCGTATTACTTATGCACAAGAACTTATCACTACTCAAGTACTTATCAGATTTACAAATTAATACATAAATAGTACAATAAATATACATATAAACTACATACAATTAGGCATTTATCAAACATCCCTGCTCCTAAGAGTTTGCATGTCCCCAAGCAAACAAACATGAAGAACAAGGGCAAGAAGATAAATGGCTAAATTATGACCACAAGCTCAAAAGTAAAGAACTTGACTAGGATAAGTGAAATATGCCACAACCAATTTGCGTGCGTGCTCCGCAAGTGCACGGATGTTAAAGTAATGAAATACCCAGTGAGTTGGGTAATCGTATCCACAAGGAACGAAAGTATTAGTAGTAAGCACCTCTCAGTTATCTACTCGAAATCAAGATTGTGATGAAATGAACTTAATTGTGAGAATATGAATATCGCAATCAAGTAAAGGGAAAGTAGAAAGCAAGGAAGATCTCAATCAATCAATAAAGATGATGTACCTAGGCAATGCTCCCCTTAGGATCTAACATGAAGTACAAAACTTACTAAATGTTTCTAAATAGAGTTAGATGAGTCGAGGTAATCCAAGAACAATTGGTCCCTGCCTCCAAGCCATCGATACTAATCCCCTACGAGGTCCCGGTGGAGAAATCACTCAATCTAACACCTCACATCACACATAACCTTAATAAACTCTAGGGATACCTAGGAGTGCAACCAATTCCTATAGATAGATCTAACTCTACTTCTAAGCGAAAGATCTCTAACCACCTACAAGGTCCCGAGCAGAAAATCGATAAAGCGACTAAATGTATGTATTATTTATGTACTTGTGTGTATGATTTCGTGTATTTTTGTATGAATCTATGCCCCTTTTTGGACTAAATTGGTTCATTTTGTGTTACAGGTGCAAATGAAGCCTAGGGGAGTTTGACAATGGGATTTGAGAAGAAATCGACACCGAAAACATTGTTTTAGAGCCCTAGCACTGTAGCAACACTGTAAAAGTACTGTAGTATGAAGACATGAAGCAAAAGCTAAGTCTAGAGTTTGATGCTGGCAACCATATGGGTGCATTAAAGACCGCATACAAATACAATAGTAGTACTGTAGCATTTCACTGTAGCAGTTTACATGAATTTCTGGAACTTTCATGAACCGTATGCTACTCGCATGGCATCCCATGAAGGGCTTTATAAGGGTTTTTATTGCATTTTGAGGAGGGAAGAACCCTAGCCTCTTAAACTTCATTTCACCATCTTCGGATCCAAGCTAGGAGAATGTTTTAGAGGGCATTTTGGGGAGAGATACTATGAGATCCACACCCTTGATTCACATTTAAAGAGGAAGAATGACTAGGGAAGCCACCCCTTGAGTGGCGTCTTTGGAAGCGTCATTCGGCCTCCAATCTTTGAGAGAGTGTTTCTTATGTGTTGTTTGGTTGTTTTTATGTATTTTCTTGAGTATTTTGTAGCTATGAACAACTAAATCCCCAAGGTCACCAGATGTAGATGAACATTGGGGGTAAACTTGTGTAGAATGGTTGCTTAACTTGTTTATTGCATTTGGGTTTGTTTGTGATCCTTGTTTAATGTATTTGAATGTATTGGCATGTATGAGAACTCAGTATATCAATTGCTAGACTTTACTAGGTTGCATGACCATTGCTTTAGTATTAGGCTCACCAAGCTTGGAAGGGATACATGTACGAATATGCTGTGACCATTGGGTATTTGTACCCCTCCATTATTAGGGGTTGTCCTTTGTTGTGTTTCAACCCTAACTTAAGAAACCTACCACTCTCATTGCAATCATGCAAGGATTTGGGTAGAAGAGGTTCCGTATCCAAAACTCTTACAGGATTATGGACCAATTGCCATGCCCATCGGGTTGGTCTAATTTAGGGTTTCTCATCTGAAACTACCCAATTGCATACTAGTTAGAGCAACCTTCACACTTTAGTAGCCCCCTTGGGAGTCCACATCCGTGACCAATTCCTTGCCCTATTTATCCCTCGAGCATTGCCTTCATTGTAGAGCTTTTCACTAGAGTTTGAGTTGTACTTTACAATTTTGTCACAACACTCGAATTAGTAGGCTAACCAATCACATGAAGAGGAAGTTAGGGTAGCTTCTCAGGCCCTTGAGAATACGACCCCTTGTGCTCACGCGAGGAGTATTACTTGGCGACCCCGTTCACTTGAGGGACAATATTGTTAAAATCTCTTAATGTCATGCCTCACACCAAATATGGTTGCATAAAGTCTATGGAATACGGAGATAGAAAGT
The DNA here is from genome assembly GCF_009730915.1 of Dioscorea cayenensis subsp. rotundata. Taxonomy (NCBI): domain Eukaryota; kingdom Viridiplantae; phylum Streptophyta; class Magnoliopsida; order Dioscoreales; family Dioscoreaceae; genus Dioscorea; species Dioscorea cayenensis. The sequence goes on from NC_052483.1 coordinate 5,923,568, forward strand.
ACTCATCGGAAGGGTAAATGGACACTCCACTATCTCATAACTCACCCTCTCAACCTTCTTCAATCTTGGAGCTCTAACCCTAATGGAGGTCACTTTCTCACCAAGGCAACAAATCATGCAATACCAATCAATCACAAGGATCAATATGACATGCAAGCAAAGAGAAAACAAGAATAAAACTCAAATAAACTTGGATTTAATAGAAAACATGAAGCAAATCAATACAAAGATATGATCCTAGGGTTCACATACCAAAATACCTAATAGGGTTTAGCCCTCTATGGGGCAAGTTACAAAGCAAAGAATAATGCAATGAAAAGCAATGAAAACTATGGAATAAAACCCCCTTGAATTCGTGATTATGGCATTGATGGGTCACTCAATGTTTTGAAGGATCCCTCTATGAAGCTAGGTTGCCAAAGGCTCCCTCGATGCTATGATGGAGAAAAAATCTATCAAAGTTGGTGAAGAACTCACCCCAAATTCATCAAAGACCTCCTCTTCAAACCCTAGCCGCTTCACCCTTCCAACGTTAGCAAAAAGTCTCCAAAGAATATGGCAAAAGGGCTATTTATAAGCATAAACTGTATTAGTCACATGCCTCCATGTGACCGTGTGAGATTTCACGTACCCGCGTGAGCTACAAAAATTCCCACGCGACCCACGTGGAATTTTCATGCGGTCATGTGAACAGTATTTTTACTATAGTACTGCTACATCTATCATTCTTCCAAGCTAGGAAGTTCTTAACAAGTATCATAGACATCATAGGTAAGTCAAGAGTGCAATCAAATCAAATACCCCATCCCCACACCAAGAGTTGTACATTGCCCTCAATGTACATAAATCAGTAGTACATGCTGAAAAATAACAAATAAGTACAAGGAGATGCTGATAAGTACTTGTGTATTAGTAAGACGAAGTATTCTTTTCTTATAATGAGCATTACTTTTCTCAGATTTTATCGCTTATACATGTGTATTTGTGTTTTTTGGTGAATGTAGGGTTGTGGAGACAAGTATTGAATAAAAAAACCAAAGTAGATCGTGAAATGTACTTTGTTGATGAAATCTTGGAGTGAACAAACTTGAAGACAAAAGTTGTGCTCAAAGGCATGTGAGCGTGTGCCAACCTTCGTTGTGCTCGAGTGAACATGCAAATTGAAGGGGCGCAAAGGCAATAACGCTCATGTGTTCTAACTTGTGCAATACTAGCAAGACTTTCATCAATGTAATGTTTATTGAAGACGCAACATGATCTACCACATGGATGTGTGTCCGCTTATGTGGTCTTGATAAAAGCGTGGATCTGTGGAGTAATTTGGCAGAGTATTGTAGTAGGTTACTGTAGTAAATCATTACAGTGATTTACTGTAGTGGTTACTATTTACAGGCCGCAGAAAAATCGATTCTCAGTAGATTCACACGTGTGTGGAAATTCCACACACCCGTGTGGATACCCAATTCTAGCCTATTTAAAGACGTGATTTCAGCCAATTTAGGGATCCTTCTTTCCATCTATTTCTCATCTTTGGAGGCGCTCGCGGCTAAGGTTCAGAGAGGCTTTGGCAAGTCTTTTGGAGTGGTTCTACAGCCTTCAACACCGTATTCCTTCACAAGATAGTTATTGTGGGAGCTTTCATCGCATCGATTCGGTGAGGTGTGCCCTAGCCTTAACAAGGGAACCTTTGAAAAAGACGAGGCTACTCCGCAAGACCATCGACATGAATACTAAGGGGGTTTTACTTAGGGATTGCATGCTTTTTACTTTTGATTTTGTTATTGATTATATCTTGCTCCATGGAGAGCTAAACCCCTAGTGGGTACTTGGACTTGTAAACCCTAGGATGATATTGTTTCTTTGACCTTTCTGTTATGTTTCGTTAATTGATGTCTTTAATTAAGTTCCAATGTTGAATGCTTGTTGAATGGGTTTTCACTTAGAGTGACACTAGGGTTGAGAACCTACATTGATAATCCTTGTGAGTGAGTGACACACAATGAGGGTTAGATAAAGCAAGATTGGAGAGGGTCGAGAGGGTGAGTCGAGAGGTAGCGGAACGTCCCCTTTCTCCTCCGGTGTGATTTATCCTACGTCCACATTTCAAGAGTTCTTTGCGGTCATAATAGAGTGAAGTGCTAAGAAATAAACTCAGTGGGGCATAGTTGCACAAGCAACAGAGTGAAGAGTTGAAGTAATCCTTAGTATCCGGGGCTTAGTTGTGACTAGGGGTCTTTCGCTGGACCAAAGGGTTAGATCTATATTAGGGAATAGGGTTTACCACTTGGAGTCCCTAGAGCTTTAAGTAACCGTGCACAGTATGAGGCGTCAAAACTAAGTGATTTCTCCACCGGGCATAGTGTAGGGTTAGTCACGCTTGACCTTAGGTTTGGGGCCGTGTGTTTAAGGATTTCCATGACTCATTAAGCATTAGTTAGGAGACATAATAGTTTGTTCTGCACTTGAAGCAATATTCTTAGGGGAGCAATGTCCCGAGTGCCCCACTTTCTATCGATTGCCTTTTTCTCTCATTTTTTTATAGTGTCTCCCTTTCTTGTTCTTTTTATTTATTTTCATATTGATATTGTGCACACCACTATCGATTATCTCATTCTAATTAAATAGCAATCTTGGTGTTCCTGATCACTATTCCCTGTGGATTCGACTACCCACTCACCAGGGTATTATTACTTCGACAAACCCGTGCACTTGCGGTTCACACGCATAAGGGTGTTTGTCAGATAATATAAAGGAACTTCCCCATTTTTGGTGAGAATTGAACAATACATACACGAATATGAGGTGAGTTTGATCCAACGAGGGGTGGTGAGAGTGAAGTTCCTTTCCTAATAGTATTGTAAAGATCAAGAAGTCGATCACAACTCAAAACTTATAAATAGGGAGATGCATAATGAAATGAACCAAGGTAAATAGAGTTTAGCAAGGACTGAACCCTTGCTAACTACAGAGTAAAAAAAACCAAAAATATCACAAAATATGACAAAGTACTAGAAACAACAACAAGAACATCATCGAAGCAAGTCATGCTTGTCGAGCATCGTCAATGTGGATGCTGCATGTCTTGAAAAAAGAGATGTGCTCCAAGATAGTGCCATCTATGCTAAAGTTTTGTGGGATATTCCAACCAATATTCAGGACCGTGCCAAAGGATTTTCGGGCTAATAACATGTATCTTGTCTTATGTTCTTCATTCTTGAAACATGGTTCATTGATGGGGGTGTGTCATCCTTCCATGCTTGCTTGGAGGCCATACATTTCATTGTTATTTCTACAAGACAAGGAACAAGAGATTAAACCAAAATTAAGAGAAACAAAGGTTCATTATAGTGGGGAATAAGAGAATTCAAGAATTGCTACAGTAATTCCTAAAAAAAATTGCAAGACCTTCCCTTACACATGGAGCATAAAAATTTTTACAAGTTTAGAAATACCCCAAAAACCAATAAATATGTCAAAAAAATAATTCCCCAACAACATTATCATCCATTAATCTTGAAAAATGAGAGAAAAAAGGAAGAATTAACCAAACATCAAGAACTAGGGTTTAGAGAGAAACACCTAGGATAATTGATGAAAAAAATAGTAAAACTCCCAATAAATCATACAAATCAAGTGGCAAGGAGTAGGAGAGTGTTTTAGAGTAAGAAAAACAAAAGAAAATGGTGAAGAAATGAGGGAAAAAGATGGAGAAATGAAGGAAAAATGAGGAGGAGAAGAAAAAGAGGGGTGAGAGAAAAATTGGACAAAATGAGTACTCCAACCCATTTTTAGGGCACCCCAAGTCCCTCATAGGGTGGTTCACGGGCTGGCCATCCTGTGAACCCTCTATGGATGGCTTGATGGCCTCCTTGACGACTGTCAAGGAGGCCGTGAAGCCATCTGGAGAGCTTCACAAGGGAAGCTTGCGGGCAAGCTTGCCAGCAAGTCCATTCGTCCAACGTTCACCAATAAGGTCACCCGTGAGCCAACCTGTGAATGTGGAAAAAGCCTTCTTACACACTTAAAACTCCTTGTAACCTGCAACAAAGAATAATACAATCATTTCCATAGCAAATGAAGCATGAAAACTGATACAATCATTTTCATAGCAAATAAAGCATGAAAATGTGGAAATGTTTTACATTCCTCCATTTTGGGAGTTTTTTGCACAACATACGGATCAAGATACAAGAGGAGCTCATGTATATGGCGGGTGTGTGCCAACTTCCAAGAGAATTCAAGCTAATTTGTGAGTTGGAAGGGCACAATGGCATTCACGCTCCCATGTCCCCAATTGTGTGAAGAATTCGAGAGCTTCCTTATGATGATTCAATGATGAAAAGCTTCATAACTTACCACGTGGATGTGTAAACAACCATGTGGCCTCAAGGGAAGAGTGGGTGAGCCGTGTTTATGAAGAGACTATAGCAAAAATACTGTTCATGTGAACACATGAAAATTCCACGCGGTCGCATGGGAACTTCTGTTGCTCACGTAGGCATGTGAAATCTCACATGGTCACATGGAGGCACGTGACAGTCACGGTTTTTGACTATAAATAGCCCTTTTGCCCTATGATCCAATTCATACAATCCCAAAAGTATATGGGTCATCAAGTAATACCTCTCGTATGAGCATGAGAGGGTCGTATTCCCAAGGGCCCAAGAATCTACTCTTACTTCCTCTTTGCAATGTTGTTTAACCTATAAATCTGAATAATAGAGAGAATACAAAGAAACAAAGTACATGTAAATGGAATACGAACAATGAAGATAAAATATAGAGAATCTAATCAATAATGCATTAATGAGCGGGGTTCAACAACTGGGAGGCCTTCTTTGTCTTCGAGCGACTTGCAATGGAGTTCAAATATGTTTCACTTGTCACGGGGTATGGGAAGTCATGAGGTAGGGCTTTAAACTCGGGTGTGCTCGTGTGTGCCTCTGTATAAAGTCCCAAAAGAAGACCCAATTGGTCTTGAGTCACCTGATGCTTCTTCCCAAATGCGCAAAAAGAGATGGAACTCACTTGGTTAGTAAACGGACAATGCTTTGCAACTTCAATAGTGCCCAACACTTCCAAGGTGAGTTCTTTGTAGGTGGGCTCTTCAATGGAGAATAATCTATCCTACCCATTATGAGAAATAAACTCCAAGATGATTCATCCAATTATAATATCAACACATCCCAATCGATCCTCTGGATGGTACCAAACCCTTTTCACGATAAAAGTGCAAATCTTGTCTTATGATCTTCTCTTGAAAGCCTTGGCTCATCGAGAGGAGGAGAACAATCCCTCCTAACTCGTTTGTAAGCTACCTTCTTGACCCACATGTCCACAAGAGAAAGAAGATGCCATTAAACCAGGTTACAAGCAAAAATAGAGCTCAATGGAATGAAAACTAGTGAAAAATGCCTTGTTCTACAGTAAATGCGAAAAAATTTTGCAAGAGTTTTGCTTGTAAAGATGGCCAAGAAAATTTACAACCATCAAGAATCATTCCACACTTGTTTTACTAACCAAAGAGACCCAAAATCGCAAAGAATTCACCCCCACAAAGCCATTAAAAACCAAGGATGGAGTGATGAAGAAGTTTACCTTTGCCCTAGAGTATATGGAGAGATTCAAGTGCTCAAATCAGCCCAATAGAGTATTTAATCTTTAAAAATTTCTTCACAAACAAAGTTTAGAGAAGGAGGAGAGTGATCTAAAGCAAAAAAAGAATGAGAAGATTTGGTGGAGAAATGGAAGAGAAATGAGAGAAAAAAGAAAGAGTGGGAATGAGAGGTGAGAGATGAGTGAAGGACCCCTTAAGTCCCTCACTCGGGTGCTGATAAGTGCGTATGTATTAGTAATACGAAAGTATTCTTTTCTTACATTGATCTTTACTTTTCCCATATTTCATCACTCATACATGTGTATTTGTGTTACTTTTGTCCATACAGGGTTGTGGAGACAAGTATGGAAGAAAGAAGCCAAAGTAGATCGAGAAATGCACTTTGCTGATGAAATCTTGGAGTCGACAAATGTGAAGACACAAGTTGTGCACAAAGACCTATGAGTGTGTGCCAACCTCCGTTGTGCTCGAGTGAACTTGCAAATTGGAGGGGCACAAAAGCAATCACACTCATGTGTTCTGACTTGTGCAATGCTTTCAAGATTATTGTTAAATGTGATTTTATTAAAGATACAATGCAATCTACAGCATGGATGTGTGCCCATTCATGTTGCCTTGATGAAAGTGTGGATTCGGGAGTACTTTTGGTGGAGTACTATAGCAGGTTACTGCAGCAGATTGTCAGAGAAGTTACTGCTCACGTGCCGCTTAAAAAAATCAATTCTCTGCATTCACACGGCATGTGGAAATTCCACACACCCTGTGGATGCCCGATTCTAGAAAAATTTAAAAGCCGTCACTTATGACATTTTGGAAGATCTTTTTCCCTTTTTCCCATTTTTGGAGGCACTCGCGGCTAGGGTTTGGAGAGGCTTTGGCAAGGCTTTTGGAGTGGTTCTACGGCCTTCAACACCGCATTCCTTTGGAAGATAGTTATTGGGGAAGCTTTCATCGGCATCAATTCGCGAGATGTGCCCTAGGCTTGATGAGGGAACCTTTGTACAAGACGCCGCTACTCCACAAGACCATCGACGCAGACTCCAAGGGGGTTTTATTCATGGATTGCATATCTTTAATTTTGATTTCATTATTGATTGTATCTTGCTCCATGGAGAACTAAACCCCTAGTGGGTGCTTGGACTTGTAAACCCTAGGATGATTTTGTTTCATTGACCTTTTATTATGCTTTCTTTAATTGATGTTTTAATCGAGTTCCAATGTTGAATGCTTGTTGAGTTGATTTTCCCTTAAAGTGACACTAGGGTTGAGAATCCATCTTGGTAATCTTTGTGGATGAGTGACACACCATGAGAGTTAGACAATGCTAGATTGGAGAGGGGTCGAGAAGGTGAGTAGAGAGATAGCGAACATCCCCTTTCCCTTATGGTGTGATTTATCCCTACCTCCACGCTCCAAGAGTTCTTTGCGGTCACAACCGAGTGAAGTGCTAAGAGACGAACTCCGTCAGGGGCATAGTTGCGCAAGCAACAAAGTAAAAGCATTGAAGTAATCCTTAGTATCCGGGGCTTCGCTGTGACTAGGGGTTTTTTCAGTCCGGACCAAAGGGTTAGATCTATATGAGGGAATAGGGTTTACCACTTGAAGTCCCTAGAGCTTTAAGCAACCTTACGATGTAGAGGCGTCAAACCGAGCAATTTCTCTACCGGGGCATAGTGTAGGGTTAGTCACCATTGACCTTAGGTTTGGGACTGTGTGTTTAAGGATTTCCATGACTCATTAAGCATCGCTTAGGAGACATAATAATTGATTCTCGCACTTGAAGTCCTAGGACGAGCAATGTCCGAATGCCTTAATTTTTGTCGATTGCCTCACCTATCTTTTATGTGCACCTCCATCTTCTTTACTTGTTTCCATTTTTATTTATTTTGTTTACACCACTATCAATTCACCTTCATTTTAGTTAAATAGCAATCTTTGTGTTTCTAATCACTATTCCCTGTGGATACGACTACCCACTCACCATGGTATTATAACTTCGACAAACCTGTGCACTTGGGGTTCACACGCATTAGGATGTTATTAAGTTTTTGGTGTTGTTGTGGGGGAATAGGCATTTTGGAAACACTTTGCACTTTGCTATTTTAGTTATTCATCATTTGTTCTATTTCACGCTTCCTTATTCTTCCATCATTCTGATTTGTTTTTCTTTCTTTGGTTGCAGCTCTAGGTTATGACCTAAGGAAACCCTTCGACATTGGTTGAAGTAGATCTAGATGTTGGACGAAGAATTCATAGAAAGTGAAAAGAACATGTGCAAGAACAGTCAAATCAAGCTGAGATAGAAGGTGAAGGGTCTGATAACATAGCGTAACGTAATGAGCGAGAGGACACTTTCGGGATTATGCTTGACCCGCAGCTTCTTGGCACACGCCAATCAGATGTCAGCGGCCACCGATTACACTCAAGATTTTTGAGCTCAAGGCAAGATTCATCCAAATGTTGCAGCTATCATCACGCTTTAATGGTTTGGTCGATGAGGATCCAAACAATCACATAGAGAACTTCGTGGAAGTGTGTGACATGCTCAAGATCAATAGTATTACAGATGATGCTATTAAGTTGAGGGTCTTCCCATTTTCCTTGAAGGGGAGAGCAAAGCAGTGGCTATATTTATTACCTAGAGCATCAATTACTATATGGGAGGAGAAGGTAGAAGCTTTTCTTGCCCAATATTTCCCTTCCAAAAAATCTATGAAGCTTAGGAATGAAATATCCTCTTTTGTGCAAACAGAATTGGAGTCTCTTTTTGAGACATGGGATAGGTTCAATTAGCTCCCTACTGAATTTTTTTCTCAATTTATGCTCCCCGAGTGGATGATTATTCAAACTTTCTATAGTGGATTGAACCCAAGCACGAAACAATTACTTGATGCTCGCAGCTAGGAGGTACCTTTGGAAGCAAGACCCCTGAAGAAGCCCGACATCTCATCGAAGAAATGGCTATGAACAGTTATCAGTGGAATACTAGAGACGTAAAAGAAGGTAGCTGCACTTCATGAGTTTGATACTGCTTACCTCATTGGCGCCCAAGTTGAGTTATTGAGCAAGAAGTTAGATACTCTAACTTCTCCTAGAGTGCCGGCCATGACGAGTTGCACTGGGTGTGGGGGAGGACATGCTCCATCCGATTTCCCAATTTTTATTGGTGGTACATCCTCAGTGGAACAAGTTGGCTTAGTAGGAAATATAATGAGGCCTCAAGGGAATCCATATAGCAACACCTACAATCCGGGTTGGAGCAACCACCCGAACCTTTCTTGAATAATCAAGGGCAACGAAGATGGCACCACCCGGTTTCCAACAACAACAACAAGCCCCAAACATGGAGAATCGAGTTTCAAGGTTGGAAAACCTAATGACTAACCTAGAGAAGGCTTTTACCAAGTTCATTGCACCATCGGATATAAGATTTCAATCGGTCGAAGCCACACTGTAGAACCACACCGCATCATCGCACAACTTAGAGAATCAAGTGAGCCAAATTCAAGTCACTCTCGAAAGATCTCAAAGGAGTTTGCCTAAACCCTAAACCCTAAACCCTTAAACACTTATCATATCTTTCATTTTAATCTTTTTATATTTACTTGAGGACAAGCAAACACTTCGAAAGGTGGCGATATTTGATAAGTGCTAGAAAGTTCATATATTTCATATTATTTACAATACATTTAACATGAGATTCAACATGTTTAGCACCTAATTAGCACAAAAATTTCATTCTTTTTGTTCACCATGGGCTTTCTTTCCGCTTTTAGGAATAAAAAAAGTGAATTCAGGGGTATTTCAAAGAAAAAAATGGACTAAGTTACTGAATCAGAGCTTCACCACAGCTCATAACTGCCTGGGTAACATCTCACCATGGCTGTTATCCACACTCAACATTGTCGCTACTAAGCCATGGCGAGTGTGGAGTCACTGTAAGCCACATAAAAGCCACAACGGCCTAACTATATACGGGAATTGTGAACCCATCATGACTATGATCCATACACACAACACCCAGAGAAGCCATGTGATAAGTGCTCATGCGATATGAATGCGAAGCTGCTCATTCCTTATGTTGAGCATTACTTTTCTCAGTGTTTTTACATTAATATGTGTGTTTTTTATGTTACTTTTTATGCGTGTAGGGTTGTGAGGCCGAGTATGAAGGAAATAGGCCAATGTGGATCATAATGCACCTATTTTGGAGGAGATCTTGCCAAGGTTCAAACACGAAGACATAGGTCAGGTGTGAGATGCTAGAGTGTGTGCCAACCTCCTCGTATTCGAGTGAGCACATTCATTTGAGGGGCACAAAGGCAGTCACACTCGAACATTCTGATTTATACATACAAGAACAAGAGATCCACCAACGTGCACATTATTGAAGAGGCAAGTGATTCACGACGTAAACGTGTGCCCATTTATGCTACTCCCCAATGAAAGTATGGAATTGGGAGTATTTCCTGCATAGTGCTATAGCGGTGCATCGTAGCAAAAATCATCGTAGAATGTACTGTAGCAACCCGGCCGAGAAATAAGAGAAACAGAGAATCCACACGGGCGTGTGGAAATTCCACAGGGGCGTGTGACATCATACACGCCCGTGGAGTCGCCCGATTCCAGCCATATTTAAAGCCGATTTCAGCCCCGATTTTGGTATTCTTTTCTCCATCTTTTCCCCAACTTGTGAGAGGACTTCGCTAGGGTTTTCGAGGGGTATTGGCCAAGGTTTTTGGAGAAGTTCTACGGCTCGACATCGTGATTCCATTAGGAAGAAGGTTGGTAGGGGAGCTTCGATCGAGGCGTATCCTATACCGGACTGAAGGAATCTTTTGGACGACGAGTAGAGGACTCTCCACAAGACCATCGACATGACCATCGACATGACCATCAAGGGGGTTTCTTTATGGATTCATTTCTTTTACATTCGATTTCTTTGATTGTATTAAGCTCCATGGGGAGCTAAACCCCTAGTGGGTACTTGGATGATTGTGAACCCTAGGATGTATTCGCTTCATTGAACTCTTTTATTATGCTTTCAATAAATTGATGTTTATTGTGAGTTCCAACCTTGAATGCTTGATTGTATGAACATTTCCCCTAGAGTGACACTAGGGTTGAGAGTTCTTGTTGGTAACCTTGTGAGTGAGTGACACACCACGAGCGTTAGACAAAAGCTAGGTTGGAGAGGGCTGAGAGGGTGAGTCGAGAGGCTGCAGAGCGTCCCCTTCCCTCCGGCGTGATAGATTCTACCTCCGCTCCTTGAGTTCTTTGCGGCCATAATAGAGTGAGTGGTCTAAGGGATGAACCTCCGCTGGGGCCTAGTTGCGCTGCAATGGAGTGAAGCGCTGAGAGGATCTTAGTATCTAGGGCTTAATTGTGGCTAGGGACCTTCCGCATGGACCAAAGGGTTAGGTCTATATTTAGGAAGAGATTTATCACTTGGAATCCCTAGAGTTCATTACAACTCTATCGAAAAGTGAGGTGTTGAGATTGTTCGATTTCTCCTCCGGGACATGTATAGAGTTAGGCATAGTTGACCTTAGATTTGGGACTATGTATGTAAGGATTTCCATGACTCACCATTGCATTGATTAGGAAGCATAATAGAGAGTTCTTGCACTTGAAGCGATTATCCTAGGTGAAGCATTATCCGAGTACCCCATCTTTATCGATTGCCTTACCCTCTTCTTACTTTTGCTCTTTCACTTGTTGATTTTATTGTTGAGAATTGAATCAATTTCACACCTATCACAATTGATCTTCCACATAGCTAAGAATCAAATTAAGTATTTTCACTCCCTACTCCCTGTGGATTCGACCCCGCTCACCCGGGATTATTATTTCGACAAGCCCGTGCACTTGCGGGATATAAGCAAGGGGAACTTGTCACCATGCCAGGACTTGACTTAGAGCCTACACACACCCATTAAAAGCATCCATCACCCACAAACAAGTGGGCAAGTAGAAGTGTCTAGCATGCAATTGAAACAAATTCTAGAAAAGACTATAGCTCATCATTAAAAGGATTGGTTGGAGAAATTAGATGATGCCTTGTGGGCATATAGAACTGCATTCAAAACATCTATTAGAACTTCAATGTATAGATTTGTGTATGGGAAAGTCTATCATCTACCTGTAAAACTTGAACACAAAGCATATTATGCAATAAAAATCTTAAATCTTGATATTCATCTTGCAAGTAAAAAGAGAAAGTTACAACTTCATGAGCTCAAGGAATGGAGTTTCAAGTAGGCGATCAAGTCCTTATTTTAAATTCAAGGATGAGGTTGTTTCCTAGTAAGTTGAAATCAAGGTGGTCTAGACCATTCATGGTAATGCAAATGTTTCCCTACAGTGCTATAGTGTTAACTCACCCCAAAAAGGTACATTAAAGGCAAACAACATACGCTTTAAAAATATTATTTTTGGGAGAGTAATTGGAATGACAAGAGAGAAGAATTCCACCTCTTTGAACCATCTTGATATAGCGGTTATGTCAGGCTCGTGACGTGAAACAAGCGCTCCTTGGGAGGCAACCTTCTCTATGTTTTTAGTTCTTCTATTTTTCAATTTCTAGTTTTTTTATCATACGTCGGGCTCATGACTTAAAAACAAGCACTTCATGATTGAATAAAGATTGATGATTGATTTAATGGTGTGAAGTTGATCATATTTATTGGGTTTTATGGGTGAAATGTTGTTTGTAGAACTGATTTTCATGGTTAGGAATTGTTTTCATGCCGTTTTGTATAGAGATAATCCATAGTTTTCCACTATTTACATCATAACGGGCATTATACACCCATTTATGCACACGTTGTGATGTTCAGGAAGAGGGTTGTTGTTTTCTGGAAAGTTGAATGAGTCTGTCACAGGCTCACTACAGGTGTTGTCATGGCAATAGTAAACCATAACAGCCATTCTTTAGAGCGTGCTATGTCTCTAAATTTTTCAGAGTCCTGACACAGCCACACCACACCCATTGTAAGGTAGTTATGAGCATAACACGCCTTAAAATGGCCGTTGTCAACACATACAAATTTTTTATGACCTAATTGAGTTGACAACAACCACATAACAGTCCCATAATGGTTGTTGTGCCCCAGGGAACTGAAATGATGAACAATGGCGGTTATCTACCTGTTATAAAGGTCGTTGTAAGATGCTATAGGGATATCGTCAACTGTCTCATGGCGTTTCTCACTCAAACTTATATTTTCTCTCTTCATCTACACTAGAGATCCTTCCTTTGCACTCAGAGTCCTAGCCAGAGAGATCCCCTGACATTTCTAGTGAGTTTTACGAATCAAATCTTCATTTTCCACCACGAATTTTTATTCTCCTCTACGGCAAACTTGTAAGAAACTCAAATCTTGTTTTGACTATGATTTAATAGCTTTCAAATGATTATAATCCTTTGGTGAATGATTTTATTTGAATTCTAATTGAAGTAAACCATGTATGCAAATTTTTCACCATAGTCGAGCTACACAACAGTTGTTCCATGATGAACAATGGTCAATGTGATGATTGTTGTGTTCAAATTTTTAACCAGGGTCCACATGAGCCACAATGGGTGTTATGTGCCTATTGTGAGGCTTTCTCCAAAGCTCATTTTTCCTTGGCAACAACTAGCAACAAAGGTTCTATCAATTATCGCCAAGTCATTTGCCTCATTTTTAGAACACGTGGACACACAACAAGTGTTGTGCACAGCCTGGTGACCAGAAAAGTGCGTACACTAGAGATGTTGGCTCACACAATGGGTTGTTGTGTGCCTGTTGTTCATTCTAGAAGATAACCATAACCATCACAATTGTCATGTTGAGACCATTATGGTCTCATAACAGCCATAGTTTACAGGTCATGCACCCATTATCCATTCTTGCTTCACATTTTTCATATTCTTTGTGAGATTCGCGAGGATATAGGTCAAAAGAAGATGAGTCGACCATCCAAATGCAGGGGTTAAGAAGGAGAAGAAAATGATTGGTAGAGTTTTTCTTAGTCAGTAGTAGCCTACTTTGGAGATCCACGAGCATAGGACACATTTCGGACTGGCTCGTGGATCGGTGCTTCAGTGAGAGTCACCTAATATTGATTGGCTAACACTAGAGGGGATCGTCCTCGCCAACAAGGTACATGGCCTTATTTCAATGCGAGGGTTAGGAGGCGGGTTCTTTTACCACTTATGAGCCCATATACTGGGAGCTCACAATAAAGGTGATGAGTTTGTTCGAGTCTGGATTGGACATCATCAGCCTTAGTAAGCAGGAGGACCATTAACTGCAAATGTTTGAGCGAGTACGTCATGTCCTTCAGCAGTTTATGCATGAGGATGGAACTCATCAATATGGAGTATTCTATCACTGAGTTTTACTCTCAACTCCATATCAACCTACTGGCCCACCTGAGTCCAGATCAGGTTTGGACACAGACTCTTTGAGGCCATGAGACAAACATATGCGGTACCTCAAAGGTGTCTTCCCTTGTGCAACCATTCCTAAGGTACATCCGTGCCATCCTATCGAGGACACACACATGGAAAAAGTGATAGCACGGGAATCATGAACCTCTGGAACCTATATTTCCTATGCAGTATGGTGGCTCATAAGCCAATTAACATCGGCCATATCCTAGCTTGCCAGTTGCATTGATGAGTGCACATTATATACATGTTTTCAAGCCCTAAATCCATCAATATACTTGTTCTCAAGCTTACTTTTATACATGTGAGGTAAAATTCTGGGTATTTTTGTTACTTGTGTAGGAATAGGGGGCTCGATGTGATTTTGAGTGAAATGGGGAAGAAAATAGAGAGAATGCCTTTTGGGTGCTAAGTGCTTAAGGTGGACATGGGCAAAACACGCACATATCCTTTTCACTGATAACCATAGCTAGCGTGCTGTTTAGAGAGAAATCCATGTAGAAGGGTGTTCTCAAGATTGACACTCTGATAGACACCATCGTGTCATCGCAGCAATCGAAAAACCCAGGTGTTAAAAGCAATTTTATTCAAGAAGCGTGGCATACTCTACGTGCTCTCGACACGCTAGTGTCATACCTATACATGATCAAGACATGACCATATCCCTTCTACCGAATCTTCCAGTAGGCCCCTTGCTATTTCACCTCGATTTTTCCCGATACAACACGGTCCGGACATGCTTATGTCGCCGGCGTGTCGAGCCCAAAATCTCCCTTTTTAACTTTAGTTTCTAGGGTTTTGTTTCCATCTTTGTTCGGGGATCTTCTTTCTCCACCGGAGAACATTAATGAGAGCAAAGATCAAGCTTATCCACACCTTCTAGGGCAACAAGGAGTGAGTTGGAGGAACAAGGAAAAGAGGTGCTAGGACTACGAAGTTCAACATTGGAGGCAAATCTTGAAAATGAAGGGAGTCATGTCTTCTTTCTTTAGATTTATTATCATCTCTCCATGTTGTACCCACCCATAAGGGGCTAGCTGGCCACGAAAGCGTCTCGTGGTGGGAGCTATGTCACTTTTATATGCTTAAACACGTGTATTCTTCTTGATTTATAGAGTTTTGGTTCTTATATTAAATATTGTGTTTACAAAACTTGATGTGCTTGATCCGTGGTAGTTGCTTAGGTAAAAAGTCGATGGTGGATTGTCACGCTTGTTGTTGCCCTCATGCAATGGCATAACTTGGGTGAGCTTGAACCCATAGTTATCTCCTCAGAAACTTGATGTAGTTGAGAGTCATAGTTGCAACATTGCTCTTGAGCACACACTAGAACCCAAGAATATACCCGTAAAGTCATGAGAGTGAGTGAGCATCACTTAGTGCATAGGAAACATCCCGGTATTGTTCTCTTATTGTTGACACTCAATTCAATTTGCCTATTATCTCCACCTGCTTTCTTCTCTTATCTCTTTTTACTTTTCTATTCTTCCGTGTTAATCCAATCATCAATTCACTCTAGCTAGAGATCAGTGGTAAGTGAGTATTTTTGGTCAAGTCCCTGTGGTTTAACAACCCTATCCCTCACGGGGTACCAATTTACTACTTGTGCGTGACCTGCACTTGCGAGAACTACATCAAGTTTTTGGCACCGTTGACGGGACCCGGAAACTATTAAGAAAGCTTAGAATCTAGTGCTCTAGTTTGTTTTATATTGTGTATACTTGTGATTATATTTCATTTCATTGTGATCTTTATTTTATTTTTGTCTTTAGTTTACTTTTATTTTATTTTGAACTTAAATTGCTCTATTTTTTACATGTAGGCACAATTGCATGACCAGTGGAATCACTTCTGCCCCATTAGCAAGTCCTAATCCCGAAGTTGAAAGAAATTTTAGAAAAATGATCGGAAGATCAATTTGAGTGAGATAGGATCTGTTAAGATTAGTGTGGAAGTGGGTCAGGAAGACGTAATGGCTGGTAATCAACAATAGAGTATCTCAGATTTGGCATGGCCAAATCTTGCGGGAGTCAGTTTGAGTATTGTTAATCCTCCTGTTACAGTAAACAATTTTGAATTAAAGCTGAATCTAATTCAATTGGTGCAACAGATGTGTCAATTCGATGGATTTTAGGACAAAGACCCATATGAGCACCTTAGAAACTTCTTAGAAATCTGCGATACTTACAAGGCGAGCAATGTTTCTCAGGAAACAGTTCGTCTAAGACTCTTTCCATTCACATTGCGAGGAAGGGCCAAGCAGTGGCTAAATTCCTTGCTACCTGGGTCTCTCACAACATGGAAGCAGACTTCTGAGGCATTTATTGCTTGATATTTTCCCCTTTCTAAGATCACCAAACTCAGGAGTGACATCTCCTCTTTTTGCTAATTGGAATCTAAATCATTATACGATACATGGGATAGGTATAAGGAGATGTTGAGAAAATATCAGCAGGACGGAATCGTTGAGTCGATGCAAATCTAGATCTTCTATAATAAACTAAATACTTCCATTAAACAAATGATTGATGTAGCCATCAGAGTTTCATTGTGTAACAAGCAACAGAGTGAAGCACAAAATCTGATTGAAGAGATGGCAAACAACGGGTATCAATGGAGTTTGGAGAGGAATAAACCGGTGAAGTCCGCCGGTATTTATCAAGTGGATGTCATCACTACTCTTGCCGCACAAGTTGAAGTAATAACTAAGAGATTAGATAATATGCAACCTCCGTCTTCAAGCTCGGGACCCATTCACGATCATTTTGGCCACTTAGGTGACCCAAGCTTTACCTCTTCCATTAATGCAAGTGCTAATCAGATTGAGCAAGTGGGCTTCCTTGGTCAGAACCGTCATTATCAGAACAATCCATTTAGCAACACATATAATGCTGGATGGAGGAATCATCCAAATTTCTCCTGGAGTCAGTTGGGACAGGGACAATTGGCAAAATAATAGTAACAATACATGCCTCCACTTAGATTGCACAACAATCAAAGTCTTCATCCTCTTCAGAACCTTTTAATTATCTCACCAGTTTAATGACCCGATTCATAAAGAGTACTGAGACTCGGTTCACATGTCATAAGGAGATGATTAGAAACACCAATGCAACCATGAGGAACTTGGAGCATCATGTAGCACAAATGTCCAAGCTGCTGGAAGAAAGGCTACCCGAGACGCTCCCGAGCAAAATAGTAGTGAACCAGAAAGAATCACTGAAGGGTGTGACTTTGAGGAGTGGGAAGCAACTCCTAGATTTTGTCAAGAAGAAGCCTGAACCGGTTGTGGCTGAACCCACCTTGAGCACCAATATAGACAACACCATAAATATTAAAAAATTAGTACTGGAGTATCAGCTAAAGCTTCCATACCTTGCTAAAGCAAGGAAAGACCAACAAGATGAGCAATACAAAAAATTTTGTAACATGTTTAAAACTTACACATTAATGTGCCATTTGTAGAAGCTCTTGCTTAGATGCCGTGGTATGCCAAGTTCTTAAAAGAATTGCTCACCAACATATGGAAGCTGGAGGACGTGTCTTCTGTTACACTCGGTGAGGAGTGTTTTGCTTTGATATGTAACAAACTCCCCAAGAAAGGGAAAGATCTAGGGGGGCTTCATTATCCCTTGTATAATTATGGGTTTGGTTGATGAGAAGGCTCTCAATGACCTTGGGGAGAGTATTAGTTTAATACCTTATATAATTTTTCAAAACCTGGGGTTGGAGAGCCTAAACCTACCGACATGACTTTGCAATTGCAGACAGATCCACTAGAAGACCAAGAGGCATAAATGAAGACGTTCTGCTTAAAGTGGACAAATTTAGATTCCCAGTAGATTTCATCAATTTAGATATTGATAACAAGGTTGAAGCGTCATTAATATTGGTATGGCCATTCTTAGCACCTTCCAAAGCTCTCATTGATGGTAAGGATGCTCAAATGATACTTCGAGTTGGTGATGAAGAAACTACTTTCAGACTTCATAACTCCATGAGACATACTATGGATTTTGATGATACATGTTATTATGTTGATGTTGTTGATAAGGTTGTTTCTGATTTTTTGCAAGAGACTTTCATAAAAGATGAGCTTGCAAACTTGTTGGATGACACTTCCTTGGATGATGAGGGACTTGAGGGGGCATTAGAAGAAGTCCAAAGCTTGGAATTGCTGGCCAACAGAGATACAGAGCCACCAAGGGAATGAGTCTCCAAAGCAAGAAAGTGGGGGAAAAAAGTTACATCTAGGAAGAAGAAGTCACTCACCTTACCACCAGCACCACATTATGCTGAGCATTCCGCTACTCGAGCATTTGGTGAGGTCCACTTGATTAATATGTTATTACCATATACTTGCAATTATATCATAGGTGGCCAAGAGAGATCTCAATTTCGTGAACCTCCATAAGCGCAAATAGAATACGTCAAGCTAGTGACGTTAAACAAGCGCTTCTTGGGAGGCAACCCAAGTTGTTGTTGTGTTAGTCATTTGTTCATTTTTTGATTTTTCAATTTGTTCTTGGATTGTGGGTTTCCCAGCTATGTTTTATCTGCACTCTATTACAATTTTCTTTTTTTTTGTACTCCTTCAATTTGACATTTGTACCGATGTTGTTTTACATCTGCCCTTGCACTTTGGTGTTTAATGGGAAGGGAAGAACTTTGTTTCTAGAAAATTAAAGGCATGACACAAGCAGGACACGCCCATGCACATGCCACTGATTTTCACTAGCTGCACATTTTGAAATTTTCCAGGATGGACATCGGCTTGACACGAGAATGTTAAGGGGAGACATATTTTCTAATCACCTGCCACGATTGTGTCACAACTGTTTTGAATTAATATTAGACTTATGAGATTTTTAGTGGGATTAGCACACTCGGCAACATGATTGTGTCACCCCTGGTTTTTCTTGTTCTAATCCCCACGATTTGTCACGCACATGTTGTGTGCATGTCCGGGCATGGCCGTTCAGGTTCTACCATTTCCTTTTAAAACCCTAACACCCGACGGTCCCACCCTTTCATCACACCTCCTTCCTGTAGCGTTCGACCCTTCCTCTCCTCCTTAGGCCTATAAAGAGCGGTTCGTTTGTCGGTTTACATGCAAAAGTTTTCCTTGGTGATTTCTTCTTTTTTTTCTTCATCTCCCCTCCAAATCCAGTAAGAAATCATCATTTTCTCTTGAGTATTTCAAGTTTTCATTACTTCTTTTATGTTTTTGTCTTCCTTGTATGTTGTATAAGTGTCCCTTATCATGGGAGATTAACTTATTTCTGTGTTTGGATGTGGATGAACCCTAGGGTTTATTCTTGTGTATGAACTTGAGATGTTGTTAGTCATTTAATTTGATGGTTGTCTGAGATTAAATCTTTCATGCTTTCATGTCTAGAATTACATTTGTGGAGAAATCCATAAATCTTTTATGAGTTGTACATGTAGATGTGATCTACTCACGTGTACTAGATCTAGGAGAGATTAAAAGGGGATTCTTGTGTTGACACGCCGAGAGATCGGGTGTTGGTAGCCCTCCATTGCTAGGATTAAGAGGAAGGATAGTAGGCTTACTCCTATTAGAGATTTCCTTGAGCTCATTGTGATCGTAGGTTGGTTAATCCAAAAGAGATTCCAATTAACACTTTAAACCATCTAAGAAATCTCTAGGTCTTAAGTGCTGTCAATACACTTTAAACCATCCTAGTTTGGACCCTAATGACAACCGTAGGTGGATTCCTTATCCAAACACTCCCTTCTCATGCTTTACACTCCCTTGTTTGTTAACATCTGTGTGCTAGTTACCCGGCCGTAGGATTAGCTTAAGTTAGTTTATTTTGTTTTATTTGTTCTTCTTAGTAAGAATTGTAGGCTAGATAATAGATGAAAAGTGAGTAATAATACTTCCTTGGCCCCGTGAAATATGACCCCTGTGTCACACATAGATTATTACTTAGCGATCTCATACATTTGCGGAGAAGCAATCATGGGCCTTCTAAGAGGCCTAGAACCGACGCCTCGTCGTTCGGAGTAGATTACCAACCTACACTTCATTCTCAGCCTCATATTGAGCGATACGCTAGTCTCTCTCATCAACACTTTGGTGAATTAAGAGAGATAGACTAGGATGTCTTACATGAGATAGGATTGGAGGCCGAAGTGTAGCAGTTATTGAGTGTTAGGGCTTGGCGTCAGCTACTTCAGATCACCAATAACACCTAGAAGCATATGGCAGTCGAGGTGTTATCCACATTCAAGATGTCGCGTGGCACTATCGATTTTCACCGCGCCGACTTCATTCAGTTTCATGTTTTTAGTGCTCTACATCATATGAGGCTTATTGAGTTTTCCATTCATTTGGGCTTATATGACACTGAGTTTATGCGCAACCCTGCTTATAACGCTTTGCTTATCTCCAGATCGGCAGGGGAGCCACTTAGCGATGCCTGGCAACAGTTGAGCTCATATCCTACTTATGATCCCCGTTGGAACAAGGCTACTGCACTCTGATTCCAGCTCTATGCTACATCCATTCCCTGCTCAGTCACACTTTGACAGGTCACAGCGACAACACTAGTGTTATCAGCTTGCGAGATTTTGACTTTCTTTTGAGCATGGTAGACGGGTTCCATATGCATTTGGGGTATGAAGTGGCCATGTCTATTTCACATCAGAGGACATCTCCCCGTGTCGGTGCACAGTTTGTTGGCCCATATATTACCAGTTAGTCCACCATTTGGGCGCCCATCAGGGCACTGACAGGATATGAGTAGTTGGGGTGTTGCCCCTATGTCCCTCAAGACATTGCGTTCGATAAGGATGGTTCATAGGATTAAGATTGTCCGAGGGACCGAGTACCGTGTTACACTAACCGATGATCCACCTGCTGCCGCGCTGCTGACACTGCTATCCCAGCTCCTCCATCGCTGGTCATATCTTCTCATCCGCATTCACGGTCACCATCTCACTCTTCCGAGCCGATTTTCTGTTCATCTGCTGAGTTTTGATGGTTACAGCGGAGCGTGGTGTTCATCGCCGAGCACTTGGGGGTTCGTTTATCTCTAGAGCCTACCTCCCCTATGCGGCCCACACGACATGTTGGCGTGGACACTGCAGACTTGGGGATTCGGCATCTCTACCACCCCCTCTGATGACAGTTTTGACTCAAAGTGTGCTGTTTTCTGATTCCAGCGATCCTTATTTTCCTTGTTTTCTTTGTTTTATTTTCATACTTTGTGTTTGTTTTCTTTCCTATCTATGCTGTGTAGTTCAGTCAGCAATGGGAGTCCCCAGCTGCACTAACATTTTGATTTGTTTACTTTTATATTAATTACATCTTTGGTTAGCTACTTATGTATGCTTTCCTAGTGTTCCACTATGTCTCTTAGGAATTTTGTGGATGCTTGGAGTTGGCAACACGTGAGAGCAGCATCATCACTCTCCGTGTTTTGATTTGTAGAATGGCACAAGTGAACGGCATCAACTTCTCTTTCTACCCAAGGTAGTCACTTAACCATTTTCCCTTACCTTTTCTTCATTTTATTGTATCACTTATCTACATTGAATACAATGTAAATTTCAAGTGTGGGGGAGGGTTGCATGCTTGTATTTGATGAGTGCTTTGCATATGATGATCTATGATTAGTTATTGGGTGATTTTTAAACTTAGGGGGGCGAGTGTGTGTTAGTAATCATTTAGTGAAGTTATGACTTACTTTTACTTCCTTAACCTAAAATCCTTATCACTTGACCCTAATTATGGTTCAACATGTTCTTGTGTTAAAAAATAAAATAAAAATAAAAATTGGAAATTCAGATTCCTCATTAGAAATGCCCTACCAATTATCGTGTAAAGTTTTGTTTTGTGAGAAAGATGGTAGAAAGAGCTATCACCTTAGATGAGTGAAAGCCACTCTTGAGTTGTTGAATTTTGGGCATCACAAATGTACATTTGATGACCTACCTAGGGAAAAGGCTACCTCTAGGGTGTATGAAGCTACTACCCGTTGAGCATTGTTTCATTTTTAATATCTTGCGCCCATGGGAAACATAAGTTAGGGTCTTCAAACACACACGCACTAGGGTTTGGAAGTAAGAGTATAGTTGTTATTATGCATTTATGTTCTTACTAACTCCCGTGTTTACCCTTTATTTAAAACTTTCACCACCTTTCTCCTAAGATTGAAAGCACTGCACACATGTTCTTTGTTGTTAAGTATTTGGTGGTTGCTTGAGGACAAGCAACAACTCAAATGTGGGGGTATTTGATGAGTGCACGTTATATACATGTTTTCATACCCTAAATCCATCAAATATACTTGTTCTCAAGCTTACTTTTATGCATGTACAGTACAATTCTAGGTATTTTTGTTACTTGTGTAGGAATAGGAGGGCTCGACGCGATTTGGAGTGAAATGGGGAAGAAAATAGAGAGAATGCCTTTTGGGTGCTAAGTGCTCAAGGTGGACACAGGCAAGACATGCACGTGTCCTTTCACTGAATACCATAGCCTGGCGTGCTTTTTAGAGAGAAATCCATGTAGCAAGATTGACACTGTACAGAAACCATCGTGTCTATGCCACTGAAAAACCCAGGCTGAAAGCAATTTTATTCAATAAGTGGTGACACGCTTTAGGTGCTCCTGACATGCTCGTGTCACACCAGTACATGGTTAAGACACGATTGTGTCCCTTCTACTGAATCTTCCAGGTAGGTCCTTGCCATTTCACTCAAATTTTCCCCGATACAAGATGTTCTGGGCACGCTCATGTGTCGGCCATGTCAGGCCCGAAATCTCCCTTTTTAACTCCAGTTTCTAGGATTCCGTTTCCATCATTGTTTGGGGATCTTCTTCTCCACAGGGAGGATATTGATGAGAATGAAGATCAAGCTTATCCACACCTTCTAGGGCAACAAAGAGTGAGTTGGAGGCATAAGGGAAGTAGTGCTAGCACATGGAGCTCGATGTTAGAGGCAAATCTTGAAGAGAAGGGAGTCATGTCTTCTTTCTTTAGATTTACTGTCATATCCTCCATGTTGTACCCACCCATGAGGGGCTAGCCGGCCATGGTGCCCCGGGGTGGAAGCTATGTCACTTTGTATGCTTAAACAGTTGTATTCTTATTGAATTACGGAGTTCTTTTGGTTCTTGTGTTAAATATTGTGTTTATAAAACTCGATGTGCTTGATCTGCATGGTTGCTTAGGTAAAACTCGATGGTGGATTGTCATAGTTGTTGTTGCCCTATGCAATGGCATAACTTGGTGAGCTTGAACCCTTAGTTATCTCTACAAAACTAGACATAGTTGAGAGTCATAGTTGCAGCATTGCTCTTGAGCACACACTAGAACCCAAGAATGTATCTGGTAAGTCATGAGAGTGAGTGAGCATCACTTAGTCATAGAAAACATCCCGGGGCATTGTTCTCTTGTTGCTGACACTCATTCCAATTTGCCTATTATCTCCACTTATTCCTTCTCTTATCTTTTTTTGCTTTTCTATTCTTCTGTGTTAATCCAATCATCAATTCACTCTAGCTAGAGATCAGTGGTAAGTGAGTATTTTGAGTCCAGTCCCTGTGGTTTGACAACCCTAACCCACACGAGGTACCACTTTACTACTTGTGTCCAACCTGTGCACTTGCGAAGAACACATCGTGCGTCATCAGGCATAGGGCCCCAGAATGGTGACCATCTTTCTTGGTCCATACATTACCAGGCTTGCATGGGATCTGGGCCTGATTAACCATTGCACAGGCATTCAGTGAGTTGGAAACATGCACCTGGTCAGAGTCACCACGCTCCAAGTGATGCGCATGATAGAGTGGCGAGACACACCCCACAGGGTGCAATATTGAGTGGTCCACGGGTCCTACTTTCCGGAGACCACTGTTACCATTGATCCTCCCACAACCACTACTCCAGTTTCAATTACTACTCCTCCTCCACCACCAACCATGACACTAACCCCATCTCTGCCACTAGCGATTAAGGAGCGACTAACCCTTCTCAACGAGTGTCAAGTTTGGATTGAGGGGCTTCTCAAATAGATTTTCATGCATCTGTAGAGCTAAGACCCCCTATCCGCTCCATTGCCTACTTCACAACCAGTTATAACTCCAGTGTCGCCAGAGCCTCCTCCTAGTGCACTAATACCATCAGTCTTCCATTCATATGCTAATCTAGAGTTTCCATAAGGGTGCCCACCATTTTGATTTTCTTTTATCACTTTTATAAATTTTATTTTGAGTTATACATTGTACTTTTCATTTCAACATGGAATATCTACCCTACCACTTTTGCACTTATCTTTTAATCATAGTGGATTTTATTTTACAACATTTTATTTTATTCCTGTATTTAATTTCTTTTCATTTATTTCTTAACCAGGGTTTGAGGTGATCGGGTGCTCTTTCGGCCCACACAATTCGGAGTCTGGACAAGGGTAACTTCATCACCCTTGTCAACCTAACTAAGAAACCAAAGAAGTACTACTCTCCACACACTATTTTATTCACTTATTTTATTTTAGTATCACTTACATTTGTGCATGAATCCGTACATTATGGACAATGTACATCTTTAAAAGTGGGAAGAAAGTGTGTGATTTCTTTATTATATTTGTGAAAAAAAAATTTTGAAAATGGTTCTTGTGCTTTACGTAATTGCACTTATTTGTTGGAGTTTCTCTAGTCTAGGGACATGATATATGTTAGTTTTGCCTTTTTTCTTTCTATGCTTCTCAAGAGTTAGGATGCTTTGTGAGTTTTTGCTCTACCTTGTGCCCCTTTTGGATACACTTTGCACCTTATATATGGAAAGTGATGTTTTATAGTAGCAATATCGTCAGTTTTCTTGTTTTAGTAAAGTATATCTATAGCAGAAAAGTGCTACCTCCTTTGTAATGTGTAGTTACTCCCAACAAGTAGGATACATAAAGTATGCCCTAGTGGGAGAAAGGGTTGCCTCCTTGGAAGTTTGAAAGCTACTAACTGTGAAAACAAAGTAAGTAAAAAGTATGTGATTTTGAATGAAGAGTTACAAAAAGTATAGAGTTAGACTGAATAAAAGCCCAAAAAGATTTTGCAACATGATCTAGACTAAGATAGTAGACAAGGAGACTACTCTTTGTAGAGCATATCCATGTTATCTAGCATTTGATTGTTCCCTTGTGCTACTAAAACTCCTTCTCTTGTTGCTTGAGGTCAAGCACTCATCATGTCTTCCATTTATTTTTTATCATTTCTATTTGCTTGAGGAAAAGCAAAAGCTTAAATGTGGGAAGGTTTGATAAGTGTTTGAAAGTGCATATTTTCCAAATCACTTATGCTGTATTTAGCATAAGATTTGACACGTTTAGCAACAAACTAGTACATAATTTTATTATTTCATTCACCATGAGTTTTTATTTTATTTTAGTGCCAACGAAGTTAATACGGGGGCTTTTGAAAGCAAAGTAGACTAACTTGCTAAATTAGATCATCACCACAACTCACAACTTTCGTGGTAACATCTCACCAAGGCCATTGTCCACTCCCATCACTACCATTATCAAGCCGTAGTAGTGTGGAATCATAGAGAATAACACAAAAATCATAACGGCCATTGTAAAACCATCAACGCCATGATCCATCCACACAATGCCCAAAGAAGACCGTGCTAGGACATGACTTGGAGCCTAAGCAACAAATTACTCACCACGGGCATCAAAAACTCTCATGGTGGGGGCCATAGCAAAGCCCTAATATTATAAATATGACACATCCTTGCGTGTGTACCACAAGTGCATGGGTGTCGGTAATAAAGTACCCAAAAGGGTAGGTAGTCGAATCCACAAGGAATAGAATCTATAAACAAGTAGTATTGCTAATTAGCTAAGGTGATGATCAATTGGTAATTATATTCAAAAATGTTAATTAAATAAAATGATGAGAAAAAAATAAGCAAAAGGATAAAGAGGAAGAAACACTCAATGATAAAAGTGGGGTACTTGAGCGATTGCTCTCCTAGGAATATTGTTTCAAGTGCAAGACTAATATTATGCTTCCCTAATTAAGATTCAAAGAGTCATGGAAATCCAAAAAGCACACAATCCCAAATCTAAGGTCAAGCGTGACTAACCCTCTACGATGTGCCCATGAGAAAGGGAATACTCTCAACACCTCACACTTGTATAAGACGCTTGAGGGTTCTAGGGACTCAAGTAATAAATCCTATTCTCAAATCTAGATCTAACCCTTTGGTCCAGGCGAAGACCCTAATCACAACTAAGCCCCAAACGGAAGGGATCTCTCAACACTTTTACTCTATTGTGCCCTGCATAATTAAGCCATAGTGGAGGAGATCTATCAACACTTCACTCTATTTTGATTGCAAATAACTCTTGGAATATGAAGGTAGGATAAATCACATCAGAAGGGAAAAGGGACACTTTTGCTACCTCTCAACTCACCCTCTCAACCCTCTTCAATCTTGCTAAGTTTAATCCCTAATGGTGACGGTCCACTTGTTAAAAGGGTGACTAGATGGATTCTCAATCCTAGTGTCACTCTAAGGGAAAAATCAAACCATAAGAATTCAAGATTGAAACTCAATTAAAAAAACTTAATTAAAAATAAACATAATAAAAAGTCAATGAAACAAAATTATCCTAAGGTTTTACAAGTTCAAGCACCCACTAGGGGTTTAGCTCTCTATGGAGCAATACAAAAATAAAAAGAAAATATCAAAGATAAATGCAAACTATCCATAATAATAACCCCTTGTTATCCGTGATGATGGTCTTCAAGAGCCACTTCTCCTTCTCCAAGGACTCCTTCATCAAAGCCTAGGGCACACCTGCCAAAACAATGCCATCAAGAGCTCCCTCAAAAACTTTCCCTCGAAGGAAAATAATGTTGAATCCACTAGAAATTCTCCAAAACTTGGCGAAAATCTCCTCCAAACCCTAGCCGTGCTCTCTCCAAAAGATAGGAAAAAGACTCCCCAAATAACTCTTCGAGCCATATATTTGTAATGCTTTGAAATTGGGATTTCACATGCCTGCATGGATTTTTCCTGCACTGGGCGTGTGGACTCTTTGTTTTTCTGAATTTCACATTTTGTGAACAGTAATTGTTATAGTACTCATGAACAGTGCTTTGTTACAGTAATTGCTACATTGATCCCGAATTCCTTTTTCTTCCATTGAGACCACACGGTTGGGTACATACTCGTACAGTAGGTCATGTCGAATGACACTATTGAAAACTCTACACAAGCTGGAACATGAGTTTGTGACTGCCTTTGTACCCTTCCAATTTGTAGATAGATTTGCATGTTCTTGGAAGTTGGCACATACCCTCGTGTGTTTGATCACGGCTCATGTCTTGACACTTGTTCCTCATAAGAGAATCCTCAAAACCTGCGTTCATGACCTATATTTTGCTTCCTTTTCTTCTTATAGTACCTCCACGACCACTGAATTCACAAAAGAACACAAACATACATGAATGAGCCATAAAACACGATAAAAGCAATGCTCATTATAAGTAAAAACATGCTCAATAATATGCATACATAAGCACTTATTAAAAATACCCTAGGGTTTTCTAATTAGAAGGAGTTCTTTTTGCTGAATTTTTGTAAAAGCGGTCGGAGTTACGGAGACTCGAGTGGTTGGAGATGCATTTTCACGACAATTTCGATGAGATTCGACAAGTTTTTCGGGGGTAGATTCAACGTGCATCAATAGTGGAGATCGAGCTAAAGAGATTTGGTATCATCTTGACAATCTTGGAATCCTCTCAACCTCAATCATCGGAGATCTATTGGAGGGAGTTAGTTTAGGAATTCTTTATTTTTTGTTCTTATAGATTTGTCTTTTATGTACATCCTTATTTTTTATCCATAGGACCCCAATTTGACGGAAATTGTATGTATAGGTATTTTGATTATTGCTTGTGAATATTTATTGACAATTCAATAAATCTTTCTAGTCTTTTGTGATTCATTACATGTTTTATTTAATGATTATCTTGTTGATGTGGTGAGAAAGATATGACCTGCATTAGAAAAATCATATCTTGTTAGATCTACGCATGTGCTAAGAGATTAGGCATAGCTAGGTTTTTGGATTAAGGTTTGATCACCCCTTAGGCTTAAGATTTGATTTGTCCCTTTTAAAGGAGTTTCTAGTGTTTTTAGACACGGTTTGCCAACAAATTGGGACCCGGTGGTCCCTTGAATTCCCTTAGTCCAATACTAGATCGAATTGTCACTTCTTGATTCTATTTCATAAGTAATTGTTAAGGGAATCATCATATGATTACCAAGCTCCTTTCAATTGTACTTAATAATCATCAATTATATTGTATTAAGTAGATTGTAGAAGTAGGATTAAGAAACAATATGGATGTTAGGCTATTGATTAAGTGAAAATGAAGTAATATGAGCCTCTCAGCATTCATTTGAGGAATACAACTCTCGTGCTCACCCACGAGGTATTACTTGATGACCCGTGCACTTGCGATATTCACAGACTTAATTTTATTTACATATTCACACACACACACACACACACACACACACACACACACACACACACACACACACACACACACACACACACACCATTTATAAAAGTCATCACTTGGCAATTGCCTTACATAACTTGTTATCACACCATATTTATCTTGGTTCTTCACAATTAACTTCACAATCAACTTAACACCTTTTTCATCCAAACATTATCGCAACAAGTTGCACATAAAGCTATATATTCAACTTTAGTAGTTGATAAAGCCATAATTTCCTTTCAGTTTTATGCCCAACACACTCCACCTAATCCCAAATTAAATACAAACCATGATGTAATCTTCTTATCTTGTACATCTCCACTCTAATCACTATCAACAAAACTTTCTAGTACACATTTAACTCCTTTATTATCTTTTGAATTCCATAGTCCGAGGGTTCTAGCTAAATACCTTAGCACTTGTTTGGTAGCTCCAAACTGAATTTTAGTAGGTTTGGTCATAAATCTAGATAACAAATTCATAGCATACACTAAAGTAGGCCTTAAATTTGTTAAATATAGCAACTTACCCACCAAACTCCTATAAATTGTTGCATTAGTGTCTTCAGCCTTCTTATTTAACTGCGATTTTGTACTCTGACTCATTAGAACAGCCACTTAATTACATCCCCACGTATTGTACTATTTTAACATATCTTCTATGTACTTCTTCTATGATACATGTACTCCCAACTGATCTTGCTTTACGTCAAGACCTAAAACATACCTCATAAACCCCAGATCAGTCATGCCAAACTCCTTTTTCATAGCCTCTCTGAATTTATCAACAATCTTCAATGATAACCCATATAAATTAGATCATATACAAAGCACATAAGCCAATAAACTTCATTTTGATCTTTTAATTTTTCTTGCATGATGTATCTTACGTCAAGCTTCTCTAAAAACCCTTGCAAGCTAAACCAAGCATCTAACCTTCCATACCAAGCTCTTAGGGCTTGTTTAAGACCATACAAAGCCTTAAATAATTTGTACACTAATAAGTGCTTGTGCGATATGAATGCGGAGCATTATTTCCTTATGTTGAGCATTACTTTCCTCGGATTTTTACACTAATATGTGTGTTTTTATGTTACTTTCGTGGAGGTAGGGTTGTGAAACCAATTATGAAGGAAAAGAAGCCAATGTGGATCACAATGCACCGATTTTTGGAGGAAAAACTTGCTAAAAGTTCAAATGCGAAGATATAAGTCGGTGCGAGATGCTAGAGTGTGTGCCAACCTCCCGTAGTTTGAGTTTACACAACCATTTGGAGGGGACAAGGGCGATCACACTCAAGAATTCGACTTATGCACATAGAACAAGATCTCCATCAACTTATCCGTCATTGAAGAAGCAAAGCGATCCACGGCATAAATGTATGCACGTTTATGTTACCTCGATGAAAAGTGGATTCGGGAGTATTTCTGGTAGAGTAATGTAGCGATGCGTAGCAAATCGATGTAGCGATTCTTTCGTTCAAAGCCGGCCGAAAAATCGTAGTTTGAGAGAATCCACCGCGGTGTGGAAATTACCCGCCCGGTGTGGAAATTCCGCACTGGGCGTGTGAAGCATCCACGCCCGTGTAGTCGCCCGATTCCAGCCCTATTTAAAGCCGAATCAGCCCCGATTTTGGTATTCTTTTCTCCATCTTTTCCCCAACTTGAGAGAGGGCTTCGGCTAGGGTTTTGAGGGGTATTGGCCAAGGTTTTGGGGAGGTTCTACGGCTCTGACATCGTCATTCCTTAGGAAGAAGGTTGGTAGGGGAGCTTCCGTCGAGGTGTATCCTATACCGGACGAGGTAATCCTTGGATGACGAGTAGAGGACTTTCCACAAGACCATCGACATGACTATCGAGGGGGTTTCTTTATGCATTCATTGCTTTTACATTCTATTTCTTTGATTGTACTTAGCTCCATGGAGAGCTAAATCCCTAGTGGGTACTTGGGTATTGTGAACCCTAGGATGTATTCGTTTCTTTGAATCTCTTTATTATGCTTTCAATAAATTGATGTTTATTGTGAGTTCCAACCTTGAATGCTTGATTGTATGAACATTTCCCCTAGAGTGACACTAGGGTTGAGAGTTCTTGTTGGTAACCTTGTGAGTGAGTGACACACCACGAGCGTTAGACAAAGCTAGGTTGGAGAGGGTTGAGAGGGTGAGTCGAGAGGTACAGGAGCGTCCCCTTTCTCCTCCGACGTGATAGATTCTACCTCCCTTCCTCGAGTCCTTTGCGGTCATCATAGAGTGAATGGTCTAAGGGATGAACTTCCGCTGGGGCTTAGTTGCGCGTACAACGGAGTGAAGCGTTGAGGTGATCTTAGTATCTAGGGCTCAATTGTAGTTAGGGACCTTCCACCTGGACCAAAGGGTTAGGTCTATAATTGGGAAGAGATTTATCACTTGGAATCCCTAGAGCTCATTGCAACTCTATGCGAGTGCGAGGTGTTGAGATTGTTCGATTTCTCCTCAGGGACATGTATAGAGTTAGGCATAGTTGACCTTAGATTTGGGACTATGTAATTAAGGATTTCCATGACTCACCATTGCATTGATTAGGAAGCATAATAGAGGGTTCTTGCACTTGAAACAATTATCCTAGGTGGAGCATTATCCGGGTACCCCATCTTTATCGATTGCCTTATCCCCTTCTTTACTTTTGCTCTCTTACTTGTTGCTTTTATTGTTGAGAATTGAATCATTGTCACACTCATCATCATTGATTTTTCACATAGCTAAGAATCGAATTAAGTATTTTTATTCCCTACTCCCAGTGGATTCGATACCCGCTCACCCGGGATTATTACTTCGACAAACCCGTGCACTTGCGGGATATACGCAAGGGGACCTTGTCATACACCATCTCTTCTTTTCCTTGTACTTCAAAACCCCTTGGTTGAGACACATAAACTTCATCAAACTTTCACTTTAAGAAAGTAGATTTGAAATCTAATTGAAAAATTGGCCAATTCTTTTGAGCTCCAAGAGCTAAAATCATCTTCACAGTATCCATCCTAGCCACTAGAGCAAATATTTCCTCATAATCAATTCCATATTCTTGGGAATACCCTTTTTCTATAAGCTTTGCTTTAAAATTTTAAATTTTTCCATTTGGCTTATACTTAGTCTTATATATCCACTTCACTCTAATTTCTTTTTTCCTTGATGGCAACTCATATAATTCCCATGTTCCATTTCTTTGACTGGAATTAATTTCATCTGCCATTGCTTGTCTCCAAAGATATGATTTTTCTACTTCTTCAAATGTTCCAAGATCTGACACAATTAAGACAAATGTCCAGCTTTCATATATATATCCCTCAGTGTTTTGACCCTCAGCATTAGAGCATCATCCACAGTAGTCTGTATAATCTATCTTGATTAAGAATTTGGAGAAGTATCACCACCTGAATACCTTTCAATTAAAATATCAATTATTGAACCACTAGACTACACAGACACTGCTGGAGAAACTGAATTCCTTGTTATTCCACCATGAAAAATAATTTTCTCTACTGATGCATCACCTTCATTCCAATTCCATTTCTTATTTTCAAAAAAAAAAATACATCTCTACTGATAACAACTCTTCCCATAGTTGGAATAAAAATTCTATAAGCTTTAGAATTTTGACAATACTCAAAAAATATGCCTTTTTTGTTCTATATTATTCCACTTTAGTACCTTCTAAGAAATTGTGTGGACGTAAGCTACACATCCAAAAACTTTTAGATGATGTACTTTAGGTGTCATTCCAAACCACATTTCATGAGGAGTCTTATGTAACACAGCGTGAGTAGGAGATATATTTGTAAAATAAACTACTATCATCATAGATTATTACCAAAACTATAAACATATTTCTTTAAATTTGAGCACACTCCTTACCTTTTCCACTAAAGTTCTAATTTTCCTCTCAACAACACCATTTTGCTAAGGGGAATATGGTGCTGTCAGCTCATGCTTTATACCCAATTAACTGCATAACTTATTAAATTCTTTTGATACAAACTCTCCTCCTCTATCTATCTGTTCTCAGAATTTTTAGTTTTTTTACTTCTTTGAATTGCAACAAATGCTAAGAATTCTTGAAAATATTTAAACACCTCATGCTTATACTTCACCATATAAACCTAACATTTCCTAGGGCAATCATAAACAAATAAGAAAAAGTACCTACTTCCACCATATGTGTTATACCTATCAAGCGTGACTCACACTCGGCAATCATAAACCCAAGGACGGACACTGTGCCACTCAACTCTTGAGTCACCGCAAGTCTATCAAAACCTGAAATTTCACAATCCTAAACCAAAAATCACATATGCAAAATATACAAGGTAAGAAGTACAACAATAGCATAGAGGAAGCAAGCTCCTCAAACCCTGATAGTAGAGTTCAATGAAACATGCTAGGCACAAATACACCAAAATTTTCAATAAAAGTAGACAATATACAAGTCATGTGAATAAAGTGACAAATATGCTAGTGGATTCATATCTTTATATAGTATAGTATGATCAAAAGAAGCATACTTATACTAGAAATAAGAAAAAAAAGATAGGAGAATGCTCAGCACTTGAATCCGCCACAACACCATTAGATGCTTAAACCTGGGATAGTGGGAGAGGGTGAGTAATCATAGTCACTCAGTGAATGAGTTAGCACAATTCTGATAGGATATACAAATAATCAATGAAACCAACAAAGCTAAGCTTGCAATAATACACATAGACTAGAACCTTTTAGCATGTGTATGTATAAAGAAACCGTAGATAGCATACAAGAACCATTTTTGAACAAATGAGAGTGTCCACAATTCAAAATCTGAAGATTTGCATAAAACATGTTTTAAAACAAAGGATAGTGGTTCAGAGGAGGGGAGATGAAGGCTCTATAGGATGAGGAAAGTAGAGAAGAAAATAAAGTCAAGAGGAGATGAAAAACAAGAGGGAAAAGGGCCATTTAATGCCCGAACTCGATAGCCTTTGCTGGCTACCTTGCGGCAGTAAGGGATGGAATTGCAGGCTTCCTTGTGGGTACAAGGGAGGTTGCAAGGCCTCTTGGATTTGCCTTGCGGGCTCCCTTGTACACACAAGGAAGGCCGCAAGGCCCCCAATTCAGCCCCTTGCGAGCAACCAAAGTGCCGGCAAGGCCCTGACCTTGTTCTTGCTCTTTTAAAGGTTCTTCCCCACCTTTTTAACCTCCCAAAGATCTCAACTATGGTCCTAACATAGGCTAATACTCAAAGAAACTCATGCACATGATATACACTTAAGAAAATGGCTCAAAAGTGAAGTAAGGTGTAGGAGAAAGTTAGAATTGCACATTAATAGCCCATGAAATCTCTATCTTTCTGGTAGGTAGGCTATCTCCCCTAACCATTCCAATAGGCCTTGAAAACATTCAATGCCTCTAGGTTCGGAACTAACTCAAGCACTAGGACCTATACCGCAGGCTCAGATGCATCTAGTGTATTCACTGAAGCTGTTGTGGTAGGTTCTAGCCTCGAAATGGCTCCCTGCCTAGGTGGTGAAAGAGATGAGTGTGGAGATGGCACTCCACGCTGTCCATCTCTTGGCGGCGTAGGATGATAAGTGTCTAAATGTATATTTTTTCTTGTACTTGTTCTCTATACTTAGCATTTATTTATGAGAATTTATACCCATTTTGTGCTTAATCGCTTGTTATTTGCTTTGTAGGGCATAATGAAGACATGGAGAACACGAGGACGTGATTTGGGAGAAGAAAGAAGAAAACCAGGGCGTGCAATACTGTAGCAGATTCACTGTAGCAGACTACTATAACAACTGGAGATTTTTTGAGACAGAGACTTTGGCCTAAGTCATACAACCTCCATATGGGTCCTTATTAGACCTGTATGACCCCTGGCATAGAGCCCGGTATGGGTCGAGATTTGATCATTTTAGGGGGTTTAAATAGGAAAAATTAGGGCTAAAAGAATAGTCTTCTTCTTGATCTTTTTGACTACTGCCCCCACACAAACTTGAGGCCTTTTGGCCATCTTTCGATGATGATCTTTGTGGGAAAAGAGCACACATCATCATCAAGAGGGAGAGGAGCAAAGGAGAAGGAGTTGGAGTGAAGTTCTAAGCCATCATTGCAAACCATTCCAAGCTTCATCCACTTAACGAGATCGAGATCATAGAGGGAGTTTTCTTGCTTTTTTATTGTATCTCCTTTCCTTGTATGTTATCTAAGTATCTCTCATCATGAGGGATTAACTTATTATGGTGTTTGGATTTGGATGAAACCTAGGGCTCATCTTGTGTAAAAACCTGGGATGTTGTCATTGTTTAATTTGATGGTTGTTTAAGATTCAATCTATTATGCTTTGCATGTCTTGAGCCATAAATTGAGAACTCCATAGTTCATTCTTGAATTGTATTCGTTGACATGAGAGCATGCTTATACTAGGTCAGTAATAGATTAAAAGGGGATACTTGTGCCGATACACTGAGAGATCGGGTGTTGGTAGCCCTCCAATGCTAGGTTTAAGACAAAGAAAAGTAGGTTTACTCCTATTTAGAGATTTCTTTGAACCCAGTGCAATCATAGGAATGTTGACCCATAAGTGATTTTGATCACTACTTGTATGGGACTAGGGGTTAGCTGCCAACAGATTGGGGCTAATCGATTGAAGAGATCTCTAGGTCTTAACTACTGTCATTAAATCTTTAAACCATCCTAATTTGGGCCTTAATGACAATCCTAGGAGGATTTCTTATCCGAACACCTCCTTCTCATGCTTGACACTCTCTTGTTCATTTATTTATGTGTGCTAGTAACCCGGCAATAGATTAGTTAGTCTACTTTATTTGTTCCTTTTCACTCGGACTTGTACGCTAGAAAGTAGATGAAGATTAAGTAATAATACTTCCTTGGCCCCGTGGAATATGACCCCTGTGTCAACATTAAGTATTACTTGGTGACCCCATACACTTGCAGAATTCACCATCATAGGAGTAGGCTCAACAGTAGGAGCAATGACTCCACTACAGATACGCGGACGGTGTTTTGGTATATTCATCAAAAAAAGATACCAAAACAACCTTTAGAGTCAAATCCTACATGCAATAATGCTACATGCTCGTCTCTAAAAGTAACAACTAGTTACTATAGAAAGCAATCAAAGATAACAATAGGGTATAACTATTAGTTTAAACCAATAGATCTGATACCACTACAATTGTCATGTCCCGTCCCATGGGACAGGCGCACGACAGCCACCGCAATAACCCAAGGAGGGACACCAATGCCACTCAACATTCGAGTTGTTGCAAGGCTAACAAAACCTGGAATTTCACAATCCTAAACCAAAAATCATATATTCAAAATATACAACGTAATAAGTACAATAATAGCATAGAGGAAGCAACCTTACCAAAACCTGATATTAGAGTTCAATGAAACATGTTAGACACAAATACACCAAAGTTTTCAATAGAAATAGACACCATACAAGTTATACGACTAGAGTGACAAATATGCTAATGAATCCATATCCTTATATAGTACAACTTAATCAAGAAGAAACATACATATACTGGAAATAAGAAAGAAATGTAGGAGAATGCTCACCACTTAAATCCATTGCAACACCACTCGACGCTAAGCCTGGGATAGAAGAAGAGGATGAGTAATCAGAGCCACTAGTGAATGGGTTAGCACAATTCTGATAGAATTTACAAATAATCCTTGAAATCAACAAATCTAAGCTTGCAATAATGCACAGACTAGAACCTTTCAGCATGTGTGTATAAAGAAACCTTAGATAGCATACAAGAACCTTTTTTGCACAAATGACAGTACTCACAATTCAAAATATGAGGATTTTCATAAAACACATTTTAAAAACCCTAACATATAAAATGTGCCATCAAAACAATATTCCAAAAGTTATACAAGAGATCACATCTCAATAATTCATTTTACGTAAAACATCAAGTTTTTCTCAAAATATGAAATCAACAATTCAATCATCTAGTAGTGGTCGAAAAAAATCTATCTAAAATCTCTACCAGTGGCCACGGCCAAGTTTAGAGCAACCAAGGTTTTCATGCCCTTGATGTTAACCCATCGGGAATCCATGTGGTGTCTCCAAGTTCTCAATGTTCATCCAATTAGAGCTCTACACCGCAACCTCAAATAGATAATAAACCTGGGCATGCCACCTCGATAGATGGCCATGAAAACCACCCACTATAGTTAGGAAGGGCTCCTCTCAGTTACCATCAAAACCTATGAGAACTCAATAATGCAATATATGCATAATATCCATAAAGTCCAGATCTAGTACAGCATCCCTGTTGGGGATGAAAACCAATTCTACATATGTCAATGGCAAAAGCATATTGATAAGTGCTTGAAAGTGCACATTTTATACATCATTTATACTGCATTTAGCATGGAATTTTACATGTTTAGCACCAAACTAGTACATACTTTCATTCTTTTGTTCACCTCGAGCTTTTATTCCATATTAGGGCCAAAGAAACAAATACAAAGGCACTTTAAAGCAAAACATATCAACATGCTGGATCAGAGCATCACCATGGCTCAAAATCACCGTGGTGACATCTTACCATGACTGTTGCCCACTTCTATCATGACCATTATCACAGAGAACAACACCAAAGTTATAATGACCTCCATAATAACCATTGTGAATCATAACATCCGTGACCAATCCACACAATGCCAAGACATGACTTGTGGCACAAGCAACAAAACTTACCCACCACAGCCTCCACAATGGGCATGGTGAGGCCGTGGCAGCCTCGAGGTTATAAATAACCTAGGTTTCATCATTCGAGGAGGATTCTTTTGCTAAATTTGATAGAGGTGGTCGGATTTTTGGAGGCCTGTGCAGTTAGAGATGAGTTTCATCAAGATGTTAGTAGATTCTAGTGAGTTTTCCAAGGGTGATTCAACGTATATTGATAGTGGAGGGCACACAAAGAGATTCAGAGCCATCTTGGCAATCTTGGGATTCTCTCAACCTCAACCTTCGTAGACCTATTAAAGGAAGTTAGTTGAGGAATTCTTTTGCTATTCTTTCCTTTGGATTATTATTATTCATTTATTAACATTTGTATATTCATTAGAGGACCCCAACTCGAGGGGAATTGCATGTTAATGTACCTTGGCTTTTGCTTGTGAATTCTTTTTGACAATCTATTAAGTTTTCTAGTTATCTTGGATTTATTTCATGATTGTTTGATGATATTTTGTTGATGTTGTGAGGAAGAGATTCCCATGGATTAGAACACCCATGCCTTGTTAGATCTATACATGATCTAAGAGATTAGGTATTGCTAAATTTTTGAATTAAGGTATGATTAGTCCTTCTAGTGGAGTTCTTAAACTTAAGACGGGCATAGGATGCTGGGATGCAAGTGATTCCATCTTAAGTTTCTAGTGTTTTTGACCTCGTTGCTAAGAGATTGGGACTAGTAGGCCCTTGAATTGTCCTAGTCGAATACCATATTGAATTGTTACTTCTTAACGATATTTCAGAAGTAATTCTTGAGGAAATTGTCATACGATTTCCCAACTCCTTTCCATTGCACTTCACAATCCCCAATTGTATTATGGTAATTAAATTGTATAAGTAAACTTATGAAACACCATAGATATTTAGACTATTGATTAAGTGAAAATGAAGTAATAGGTGCCTCTCCCTGTTCCCTGAGGAATACGACCCTCGTGCTCACCCACGAGGTATTACTTGATGACCTGTGCACTTGCAATATATGTAGACTTAACCTTACCATCTGTCACATATCAATATGTAAATATGCTTCATAAATCACTTTAATCTCAAAATACAAGTATGGTCATGGACATTCTCTCTCAAATGTCAAGAATATCATATATACGTCAATAACATTGAAAATTTCCCCAAATTAGCAAAAACCTCGGTTCAATATAATAAAACGATAAATCATTTTCATTCCTATAATTAAGATACGTAGATAATATATTCTAAAGAATTATGCAATCACATAACCCACTCACAACTCAGGAGAGAAAAACCACAAGTAAGCTACTTCTCCACTAGCTCCTTGCCTCGTGACGAGCCCTTACCACCTAACCAACAAAGTGAGAGCATATACGCACACACACACACACACACACACACACACACAAGCCACAAGAATTAAGCAAGGAATTACAAATGAAACCCTAAACTTAAATATGCAATGCAACACTAAACAAGACTTAAATTTGGCTCAAAACTGGGTTCTAATGGCTCCAAAGAGTTTCTAGGGGTGATTGGCTTCAATCCAAACTAAGGAAACAAGCAAGCCTTACCGGAGTTACAGTAATGCTACAGTGATGCCTGTTCTAGGTTATGCCAATCTTGAAGGGGAAAAGAGCTACCAACACTTCTCACAAGTTCTACATCAACAAACAAAAAGAGACAACAAGAATCAAGCCTTCAAGTTCAACCACGACCCTAGATCCATCAATCATCCAAACAACAAGGAGGAAAATAGCGGATGAGAAGCCTACTGCTAGATCTCAAAGAGAAGGATGACGGATTTTAAATCTTCAAACTAGAAAAAATAAGGAATTAACCAAGTTTGACTTCTTCTCTAAGAGAATGCCCAGGAAATGAGAGGAAGAAGAGGGTAGAAGGCATAAAAATGGTTAGGGTTCACAAAAGAAACAAATTACCCTAAGATCGAGGCTTAAGAAAGGGAAGCACAGGTGTGCGCTTCGAAGCACACATGCTTCACAAAAATAGGGTCATGTTTCGCCTTATTACTACTACAGTGATACTGCTAGAGATATTCAGTGGCAAAGGATTGTATGAGGATGCGAAAGGTTCCATTAATTCTCAAAATTGACCTTCGTTTAATATTGGGTAATCGTATTATCTTGTTAGAGAATAATTATGACTTATGAGTGTTAAAGTTGTTTAAGCTCATTGCCAATGTTGAATGGACCTACAGGATCATACACTAACAAACAAAGCCAAAAACTTTCCTGTAAAGTGAACAGCCATAAGCACGGCCTAAACACAGGCGTGCTTATGTTTCAAGATTGAAAAACACTAAAAATAGCTAATGTACAACCACAGACTCCCCCAACTAAACAAAACACTTCAGAATAAAAAATGACAAAACTGAAGAAAGGTCTCTAGTACCACAATATGATTCTGTTTGCATTGGCCCACAAACATCTCCATGTTCTAGTTCTAATTTTTCTTTAGCTCTCCTTAACCTACCTGCAAGAAATAGCTTCCTTGCAAACTTACCAAATACACAAGCTTTAAATTTCTTGAATTTTTCCACACTTGGCAAACCTAGCACCATATCTTGTTGTCTCAGTAATTGCACACCATGAAAATTTAAATAACCTAACCTTTGATGCCACAACAATATTTTCTCCTCCTCTTGAACTGCCATATTCACAAAATCCATTTTTGTATATTCTATAGGATATAAGTTGTTGCCATTTGTCTAAACTTTTAATAATGTTTCACCAATCACATTATTGACCACACTACACTTTTCCTCTCCAAACAACACAGAATATCCACTACTAGCCAATTGCCCAATACTCAATAAACTATGTGCCAAACTTGGAACATAATACACATCATGTATAAGCTTCACACCTCCATCTTGCACAATCATAGCAATTGAACCTTTGTGAAAAACCTTTACTTCTTTATCATCTCCTAACTTCATAGCCTGATCTATCCCACCATCAAATTGTTTAAACAATTATCTTCTTCCAGTCATATGATGAGAGCTTCCACTGTCCAACAACCAAACAGAAGAATTCTCCACCCCATTACCTTCTTGAACCATGAATAAACTTCCAAATTCACCAAAATTTTTATCTTCTCTAAATCCTACATTTCTCTACTGATTTCTACCTTGAGACCAACAATGTGATCTCATATGATGAAACTATCAACAATTAAAGCATTGTACTATCTAAAAATTCCCTCTAACACTTCTCTGAGCAATTGGTGGCCTATGAAACTGCCTCTGATCACTCCTTCCTAACTATCTGCCTCCAAACTATTGTCTTTGAGAAAAATTATTTGAAGTTAATTGTCCTGCCTCATTATAAAAATTTCCTCTACCACCAACTGCTCTTTCTTTTCCTCTAACATTTCTCTCTCTTCCTCTAGACCAACTCTTGCCTCTACTACGTAAACAAGCCCAATTCTAACCACTTTGACCAGAACCACTTGAAGACTCTCCCTTCATATAAAATACCCTCTCATCTGATTTGTCATTAAATCTATTAGTCCTAGCTTCATGAGCTTGTAAACTACCAATCAATTCATTCAAAGACAATTTTGTTACATCCTTAGCTTCTTCACTAAAGGTGATAACATGATCATATTTTGCTGAGAGACTCCTAATTACTTTAGAAACCACTTCCTCATCAATTAACTCATAACCCAAACCTCTAATTTGATTAACAATATACAACGCCCTTCTAATATATTGTTGCACTCCCTCTTTTTCTTTCATCTGTAGTACTTCAAATTTCTGCCTTAAAGTCAGCCTCCTCACTGAGACCATCTTTGTAGAACCATGAAATTAAGTTTGAATATGCTCCCAAGCCTCTTTTGAAGTGGTGAACCTCACTATCCTATCAAATATAGACTCATCCACCAATTGTTGAATCAAATAGAGTGCTTTGGCATCATCTTTGTGACTTTCTAACACCTGAGCTTCCCTTCCATCATCCAAAACTCTTTCTACAACCCTCCACAAATTTTGAGAGCGAAAATTTTTTTTCATTCTAACACTCCACTGGTCATACCCCTCTCCCTTGAAGAATTGGAGAGAATATTGAATCACATCACGATGTGATGTAGAACTGGATACCATGCTATCTTCATCACAACTCAATACTCAACACCAATCAATCAAACACACAACAAAACAACAAACCCACAACACAAAGCAAAACCAAGCTCCAATTCTCACCTTAAACACTCTAACACCACTGTTGACTTGTAGAGGAGTTGAAGAAGATAACCAGAAGCACGAACACACAAAGCCTCACGGCTCAAAGAGATTGTTCCACCGCTCAACAAAGAACTCATTCTCTCCACTACTCATTCTTGTTTATATATATTATAACCAATACTCTCTTAAGCTCCCTTAAACCAAACAAACGGGTATAAAGAAAATTACAAATTTACCCATAACTTAAGTTATCAAAGAAACTCTCAACTGTCTCTAACTTAAACCAATTCCTTATCTGGAGTAATCTTGGTCGTCCATCATTCCAACACTACACACACCTACTGCCACACCCCAGCCCCACAGACGGGCCCGCTGACAGATCGGCCGCATCCAGTGGGACTAGGCCCCACTGGGTGCAAGGCCTCAGATTTGACCTGGTCAGAGTCAACCCTAACAAGCAGATATGAACAGTAATATAGAAGCACGAATAGAATAGTGGGAACTAAAATATAACAAGTACGGGCTTTAGCAGTCCTACAGAATACAAATACAACCCAACAGTTTGTAAAACACAAATACAGTCAGAATACAAGCCTTACACTCACAAAAGGATAATACAAAGATACTGATACAAGCAAACAATACGACTCCCAGACACCCCCATCCCCCCGATCCTAGACTTGATCTTCTCCTACGAGAACAGAATTCACAGAGTGCATGAGCCAAAAAGGCCCAGTAGGATCGCAAAAACAACAGATAAATCAGATATTGCAGAATACTAGATTATAATTCGTACAAAATGCAAAAAATACGCAGAATACAGAAATAATCCAAAATACGGAAAACACGCATAAACAATCATGTACATCTCCCTGGCTGAGAACAGAAGTCAACAGCACGAGGCTGGATCATCGACTGTGAAGTCGAAACAGAACAGAACAGAATATCAACAGCCGAAGCCGGATCTTCGACCGCAGTCGAGGGGTAGCGCTACTACTGAAAACATGTGCACATGGCTAGAACTTACTCCTCCTAGCTGGGCGAGCCAGGAATGGAGATGTACTAAAAACCGCAGAAATACAAAATACAGACAGTGAAAATACTGAATAAATAATGCAATTAAATAAATAATTAATTAAATAAATAAATAAATAAAATTACAAAAATAATGAAATAACTTAAATACATAATAATTGTCAGAAATACTAAATTTGCGGGTGCGAGAGCCTACCTGGCTCGGAAACTACGAAGTTGAATTAAACTGACGTCACGACTAGGGTTTGGTGACGAGATCTAACCAGTCAAAAAGAAATTACACTTAGATTATACACTAATGGGCCTGAATAGGGTTAATCTAAGAAATTAACCACTCTAAGACCAACTTTAACAATCCAGCACAATTGCAAGACAAAAATGAATAAATGGTACATACTAGCAATTAAATGTTTTCAGGAGCATTAAAGAGTTAAACTGATCGCTTCCCCGCAAGTGTACGGGATCGCCAAGTAATACCTCGTGCAAAGACACGAGGATCGTATTCCACGGGGCTAAGGATCTCCTATTACTCCTTCTCGAGCTATTATCTAGCCTAAGATCTTAAGTGATGGATTTACTCTACTAAATACAAATAAAACTAAACACAAGATTTGCTAGCAAATTAGAGAGAACAAGCAATAAGCAAGCAAGAGAATCAATGAAGTGCAAAGGCCTATGGATGTGGATCCCCTTGAGGGGTTATCATGCAACATGGATGATGATTTAAAGATGCGAGGGTAAATTGGACCATGAGATTCCAAGATTAGAACAACCCCAATTTCTCGGCGATTGAACCCTAATCCCATACGAACATAGATAGGAATTTCTTCCAAATCTACATTCCTACGATTGCATTAAGTACAAGGAAATCTCGCTTAGGAATAAACCTACTCTTCTTCGGATTAAACCTACATGGAGGGCTACCAAACACCCAATTTCTGCGTGATGATACAAGCATCCCCCTTCTAATCCATTCATGACCCAATACATGCGAGCAAGTCACATCTACATGCATCATTCATAAAAGAGCTACGGATTTCTCCTTAGTGTAACACTTAGCATGAAAAACAATGGATTAGATCTCAAAAATACCCAAGCATAGAATTAACAAGTAATCATCCAAAAATACATGATAAAACCCCCAAGGTTCACCAACACCCGTGGCCTTGGGGGTCTAGTGTGTCATCATCTCATAACAAAGCATACAATCAAGCAAAACATGAAACAAAGGTATAGTATGACACTCCCTAGATGAAATGGTGAAGGATGAGGCGAGAATATGCCGAATGACGCCTCCCGCCAAAGGAATGCCGAATGACGCTTCCTCTAGCTCATGGTTCTCCTTCCTTCAAATCGTGATCGATCTCCGCTTTGAATGATGTTGCCTTCTTGCCTTGAGAGCCTTGGACCTTGGGCTTGAAATGATCTTCTAGCTTTCTTGCCCTTCTTCTCCTCCCCAAGGTCGCCCAAAATCTCCCAAATGATCTCCCAAAAAGTCGACCCACAAAAAGTCCTTTTAATCAGCCCTAAAAGTGAGTATATATACCCCCGAGGCATACAGGCCGTATAGGGGTCGTATGGGGGTCATATAGTACTCAGAAACCCTAGATTCGTGTTCCATACGGGGTGCATACGGCCTCCATACGGCCCCTCATACATCGGGTAGTATGGAAACTGGACGAACCCCAAATCAATCCGTCACATACTAGATACATGCCCTCCCATACTCGGGTAGTATGGGGGTAGTATGAAATTCGCTTTTCTTCTCTTTTTGC
Source organism: Dioscorea cayenensis subsp. rotundata (assembly GCF_009730915.1). Classification (NCBI taxonomy): domain Eukaryota; kingdom Viridiplantae; phylum Streptophyta; class Magnoliopsida; order Dioscoreales; family Dioscoreaceae; genus Dioscorea; species Dioscorea cayenensis. Next base: position 5,967,957 of record NC_052483.1, read on the forward strand.
CAAAAATGATATCTTCTTGTTCTCCATGGCTTCCATATGCCCTACAAAGCAAATAATAGACGATTAAGCTGAACGGGCATCAAACCTCACAAAAATACATGCAAAGTGCATACGATATATATATGAAAAACACCTACATTTAGACACTTATCATAAACTCTTAAAAATTAAGCTATGCATATAAAAAAATTCTCCAAGAAAGCTTTGAAATAAACGCCAACACAAATACTTTCCAAGATTAATAATCAACATTAACACATGATTCAAAATATATAAATCTAAAATTCTAACTTGCACCATAAGCATTTAAATAAACTCTATTATAAATCAATACTAAAAATAAACTAAACATTAGCATGGACACCTGGATGTGGACGAATTTTCTATAAAAAAGAATTTCTAAAACATGGAATGCATGCATGCACACACACACACACGCACACATACACATATATTTATATATATATACATATATATATAACAACAAACCATCATGCAAGACCATATGTTTTTTTTTTAAAAAATCAACTAAATTATATCATGGCTGCATACTCACAATATCAAGCTAACAAACATGTAAACCTATATCCAAATAATTTAAAACATGAATGCTAGCTTACATGTCCAGACTTACAAGATACATATACAAATATCATAATTAAACTATAGGCATCCTTTGGTAGCTGCATGCTTGCAAAATCATGAGAGATAAATAAAATCATAACAAAATAAGGTTGCAGGTTCCATCATTCTCAATGTTACAACATGCACACATAGAGTTAAACTTAAAATTACAAAGGCATGCTACACATAATAATTCAAAATGACAAAAACACTCCATGACATGAAAGACAAGCTCAAATAAATACTCAGACTTAACATGCTAAAAAAAATATTTAAACAAAGCTTTGTCAAGACAAGGATCAAGCTTAACACCAAGCTATAAAATATGAACAAACACAACCAAGATTTATGAATCAAACAAAACAAAAAAAGGCTCCAAACAAACATGAAGTATGGTGTATCTCCATAAAAAACTCAACAACAAGCAAGAACCTAATAAACCAACAACAACAAGGATCACCTACCTCTGCACTTGCCAAAGAATTACCGGAGAAAGTTGCCCTCAGTCGACAGAACTCTCAACAATAAGTATGGCTTGATGCAGGAGAAGGAAGAGAAGAATGAAGTTTTAAAGAGAAAAACTTGCCTCACCAATCATTCACCTCCAATCATGCAACCAAGCATGATTAACTTTAATCATGCCCAAGAAATCAGTGCAATAAATCCAAGAGCATGTTAGGAAGCATGTTGAGCAGTCAAACATTCAACCAACTCGGTCAAAAAGAATTTCTAGTAAAAAGTTGAAAAAGTTCTACAAACATTACACCCACGAACTTAACTAACTTTTAAAAAACAAAAATCAAGCATCACATATAGCTACATGTATTCAGACAACCTCAAACATCATTCCACTTTCCTTTATTATGCTGACCTCCTCTTCAATCATGTAGACACTACCAACACCTGCTTTTTACCTTTTTTCCCCCTTAACCTACCAAAACAAAGAGAGAGAGAGAGAGAGAGAATATAGAAACAAAAAAATACAAAAAAATCACAAATCAAAGATAGCACCAAATACAAAAGTCGTCTAGGCTAGTCATTTTAGACCATTCTGCATATTAACAAAACCCATAGTTAAACAAAGCCCACAAGTAATCCTTAGCAATATGTGAGTGAAAATAATAGATAAACAATATTTTACATGTATATTCTTCCAAATAAATCCAACATGCTAATAAAGCATGACTTATGTGAAGATATAGTTTGAATGAAAGATACAACCCAATAATTAATATCTTCAATTGATCAACTTCAAGCCAGACTTAACTCAGGAAATACATAAGATAATAATGGTAATTATACCTCAAACTTGGAAACAAAATAATAATATGTCTTCACACCGACATAAATAAGAAACCAATCAAAGTATTCAGATTTGAGAAGAGAAATTAGAAATGACACAAGAGTAATCCAGAGCATAATAGCACAGTAAATTTGGTAGATCACTGATTAATCGCAAAGAGAAGTTCTAGTTCTAAGAAGCTTGAGATTAAAGACCTGTCAAAGAATGGCATGATTTCTCAATGTTATAAGTTGAACTTTGAATTTGAAAACAAATGAGAAAAGAACATCTTCTTCAAATGATCTTACTTGGTTTGAGCATGAGATGATCTCTAACTTGTGCAGACAAAAACAGAGGAAACTGGTAGACCTTTCATTCACTTCAACTAATCGTGCATGAATCAAAGTTCCATGTATTAATCATTCTAGAAAATTAATCATAATCCGAGTAATTCTATGTGTATGCTCCTGCAAAAACAATAATATTCAGCAAATTAATCATTTTAAATAAGTTAATGTTCCTAGTTTTAATTACATATTTGTACATATACTTCCATGCATCAAACATTATCCATGTCTCATTAATAATAATCCAATTCTTGGTGTTATAATGGGTGCATATTGATGAACTATATATACACTAACTTTCAAACAAGATAATAATGTAGGAAAAAAGGCATACATATGCCCGATTAATAAATGCCCTTTCAAAAATGAGATCTTATAGAGTTAATAATACGAGATATAATGAATTTTTAAAGCTCCTTATATATATATATATTATTAAAAAGAACTCAACATGAATAGTAAAAAAATGAATTCTATAATTAAAAAAAAAACAATCATTATACTATAGCAATTGATCAATGAATAGAAGATTATATTAATAACTTGATTTAACATTCATAAATGGTGAGTACATGTGAAGAAGTTGGAAATAACACAAGAAAAGCATGAAACCTACCGGGTAGAAATATGGCCTAAGGTGAGCTGGGATGGTGCCATCATCCCACTCTAAGTGTTTCCAACATTCTCTAAAACAATAAATGTCTATCATTCTTTGGTTGTTGTTAATGCCACTCTTGAATGGAAGCTTCTTAAGATTATGACATTGATACAATGTAAGCCCTGATAAACGAGGGAAATCCAATGCAATATTGCTTATGCTCACTAATTTTGGTAGTTTTCTTAAACTTAAATCTCGCAGGGCAGGGAACATCAGGCGTTCTAAGACTTCTTGTTGTCGGATTTCTCTCTCCTCGATGGAAAACAACATTTCAATCTCTGCACAATCATGTACTACAAGTTTTAAAAGTAGAGGGAAATCCAATGCAAAATTGCTTATGCTCACTAATTTTGGTAGATTCTTTAAATATAAATGGCGCAGGGTAGGGAACATCCGGTGTTTCGAGACTTGTTGGATTTCTCTCTCCTCCTCCTGGACATGAAATAATGTTTCTGCCTCAGCACAATCTCTTATCTCTAATCGAAAAAGACATGGGAGATGCAGGACCCAAGCTAAATTATCCAAATTACATCCTGATATAAATAACCACTTCAACATATGAAAAAATTCTGGAGGCGTTAGATCTGTCCACATAATGTTCTGTAGTTTTTTGACATTAAGGATTTTGAGCTCATTGAGATGACTCCCACTTCCATTCATCACAAGATCCTTAAGGTCTGGGCATGATGTTATTTCTAATTTCTGCAAGAATCCATGATCTTTGCAGCTTAAAGTATCAAATGAAAGAGAGATCAAGCTATCCATATTTACTAGACAAAGCCGAGTAGTTGGCAAACTTGAGAGTTGTTGGAGAATCTCTTGGGATACTACACGCATCCCTATTGCTTTGATGAGTTTCTTCAATAGCTTTAACTCTTCCGGTTCCACCCACCCAAAAGGATATATGTCAATGACCTTCAAATTCTGTAATTTTGACATGAGGCCATCCTCTACCTTGCCAAACCCTTCCAAATATCGGCATATCAGATATTTCAATTTCTTCAAATATACCAACTCCTTTGGAAGTGATGAGATATTCGTGGATGAAATGTTTAGGTATTCTAAATTAACCAAACATTTGATGCCCTTTGGAAGCTCTTTCATACAAGTGCGAGAAAGATCCAAATATTTCAAATTTGGCATTTGTCGGAAAAATCCATCTGGAATATTTTTAAAATAACGACTACCTTGTATCATTAAACACAACAAATCAGAACACTGATGAGACAAAATTGGCAAAAGCTCCACCTCGCCAGTTATAATCACTCTGTTTGCAAATCCCCAATTCTCTGCATCATGTGTTGGTATTTCAGCTGCCAATCCATCATATTTTTTCACTATCCATTTATTCCTGTTCCTCCCACAGTCTGATGCTATCCACATTGCCATCTCATAAATTACATCATGTAAGCGTACGTAACCATAATTAGAAGAATGCAATAAACCGGCTTCCTCTAGAATGTTAACAATATATCTTGCTTGGAGATAAGCTTGTTGTAAATTGACAAAATCAGTGATCAGACCTAAACCCATCCAACATTCTATTAGATCATCTTTAGATGACCCTCGCAAAGTGGAAGCACACAAGAAACACTCCCTGATATTCATATTTCTAGGTAGATTATCATAACTGAATCTCAAAATCGGAAGTAATGATTCCTGGACACCTTGAACTACTTCAGTATCTGATTTCTTTAGGGAGTTCAAAATAAATTCCCAATCTTGGACAATTTTTTTGTTTGACATGGCCTTACCAACCACTTTTAGAGCAAGTGGCAAACCACCACACCTTCCCATCACCTGCCATGCTATTTCTTTAAACTTTTGATCTGACTCAATAACATCTAGATTAACATTGTCCTTGAAAAGATCCCATGCTTCATCATCTTCTAAGCATTCCACTTTAATGATTTTTTCTCCAGCGTTCATCTTGGCACACACATCTTCAGATCGAGTAGTGAAAATCACTTTATGTTTGTATCGGGTGGTGGAATTATCGCCGCTATATGGATGGGGAATTCCAAGATTAATAAGATCTACTTCTTCCCATATATTATCCAAGAGCAAAACGAAGTTGCCACTTTTTAACACATTGAAGATGTCTTCTTTACCAGCAGAAGGCTCCAATTCCAAGCTTTTAGAAATCATTTTTCGAAGTTCTTCCGGCTGAATATCTTTTGAAGCTTTGATAAATAGCACATGATTGAATCCCATGTTTGCATCATCTAACAATGACTTGTTGATTCTTTTCAAGAGTGTGGTCTTGCCTACACCCCCCATTCCCCATATGCCAATTATACCAACTGTTTCATCTGTCAGCCAACTGAGAGCAATATCAAGGTCGGAGACGATTTTCTTCCCCATTATTTTATATGATTCAGGGACTGGTTTTGGAGGCAATTGCTCTATGAACGAGACTTCTGATTGTTCTCCTTTCAACTGAGTTATTTCATTTAATAAATTGAATGCACTTCTGCTAATGCTATACCTGGAAAAACAATTTAGACAACAAGGGCCTAGAACACAACAACTTTTGCTATATTCATCCAATAATTGTGTTACCTTCTCATCTGCTTCTTCAACCTGTTTAAAATCAAATTAAATGTTGGGAAACTAATACACATTGCTATATTATAACTAATTGGAAACACAAACCAAAACATAAAATCTATGAGATAATTGTGAGAAAAAATCATCTTAATTTAGTAGTACAAATAAAATATTTGATTATATTATTATTATTTTATGTTTGACTAGCTATATAATGCTTTTTACTTGTGTTTCCAAAAATAATTCAATACCGACCCTTACACAATAAAAATGTTTATTTTCTTCCAAAGGTGAATGTCTCATACATGTTATTTCTTTTGATTGTTCTTTATATATGTGGCAAATAATGTAGACTAGCCTATTTAAAGTTCATATTCAAATTATTTTTATTATTTTTATTTTTTTCCTATCTGACTGGATTAGTCAAAATATAAATCCACATCAATATAATAAAATAATATTTTTATAAATTATTGTTTAATAAGAAACGTATGTGATAAATTGTGATTAAAAATTAATCATATTTAAAATTGTATACTGAAACATTATCATAAAAATGATCATTATATATATAATCATCATATCGAATATTTCAAAATTATAGAAACAAAAATCAATAAAAAGAACAACTACAAATAATAAGAAGTGCATTTAAACACAGAAAATAAAAAATGAGAAAGGAAAACTCATGAATGGAATTTAGCTTTACCTTATTAGCCCAATGTTGAAGTTGATAGGTGGGTCTTCTTCCTCTGTTTTGAGGGAGATTAAGTTTTTCCTCAACATCATGCATCTTGGCCCTTAGATCCGCTCATGGCACTTTGTAATCTATCAAGTTTCTCTTTGTGCATAACACATAGCTCATGTCCTCACGCATAACCTGGACTCGAAGCAAGAACAGCAAGGTGCAAAACATAGCTTCACCAGATCCAACATGTCGCTGATTTTTCTTTGGAAATACTCTAACCAAGTACAAGACAATGTCCTGAGAAAATGGAGAAGATGGAGTTGTGCAAACCATTTAATATTTAAGCAACAACATGTCAACAACCCATCCTCTGGCTATATTTAATATACATATAATATTGATTATTGTTGTTCGATCATCAGCCCTATGGAAAATCTATAATATTATATAATACCCTAGTTGGTCCCTGTACTTTTCTCTCTCTTCCCTTTTGGTCCCTCTACTCAGAAATGCTCCCGACTAGTCCCTCTACTTTTGAAAATGTGCCCACTTAGTTAAAAATGCTCTGCCAGCCTCTCTACTTTTAGAATGTAGCCCTTGGTCCTCTGAGTGGGCACATTTCTAAAAAGTAGAGGGACTGTTGGGGAGTATTTTAACTAAGTTAGCACATTTTCAAAAGTAGAGGCTAGTCGGAGCATTTCGAGTAAAGGACCAAAAGGAAAAGAGAGAAAAAGTACATGGACTATTTTTAGTGATTATACCTATTATATCATCTCTATGGATAAATTTATAAAAATTGATTTATTAGCAATTTTGAAAAATCAACTAATTGTTCAACAATTTTTATAACCCAATTGTATGATATAAAAAGTGCAAACTAGAGGACAAGTAGTGGCCGATTTAGAGGGCAAGGGGTGTGCTCAAGCACCCCTCGCTATGATATCTATATATATATATATATCATTACAATATTAATAATTATAATTTGTATGGAAAGTGATATTATTTATTTATTTATTTCAAAATTCTACCCATAACATTTAAAAATAAATTAAATAAAAACAATAAGATTGTTATATTAAATAAAATTGATGTTTGGTGACCATAATAAATAATATCCCTAACCATAACATTGTTCTTCAAAAAAATTTTCTTTTAAAAATTTTTTATATTTAGATATATTTGTCAATACATTATGTTCAATTTTTTAGGATATTAATGTAAAAAATAGTAATAATAAATATACAAAAAAATATATATAAAAGAATGCTATTGCTATTTCAAAATTTCAAAATCTCTAAAAACAATTATTGCAGTTTATGAATTTTCTTTCTTTGCTCAATCTCTTCTGATTTTCAAGTTTATATTTTATTTTTCATTATAGAGACTTATTATGTATTTTTTTAATTTTATTTTATATCTGAATTAATTTGTTTAATTTTTGTGTGATTTTTATTGTTTAAAGTATTTGATATTTATTAAGTAATTATTGGATATTTGTTAAATATTTGTTTGACTATTCGTTATGAAAATTGTTGTGAAAACATTTATATATTTGTTGTGATTATTTGCTATTAAAAATTGATTATTTATAGATTATTTGTTAAATAATTATGAATTTGTGCTAAGTCATTTTTTTTTTGGGAAAATTGCTTGCATACCCCTGCAAAACCATGAAATTGCTTAAATACCCCCATAAAAATACTATTTGCTTGCATACCCCCATAAAACTAACTTTTTTACTTATATATCCCTGCCGTTAGTTACCGTTAGCCACTGTTAGGGTTTATGGAATTAACCATAGTTCCCACTTAACCCAACTTAATAAAATTACCCAATTACCCTTAACATCATCCAACCTAAGCATTTGAGAAAAATTCCCAAACTTCTCAACCACTTAATCCCCATCTTTTGAGGTTCCCTTCTCACCAATCCCTTCAAGCCACGCTATCTCATTCGCTAGCTCTTTCAAATCGGTGCCAAAGATGTCTACGCCGCCCCCGGAGATTTCAACCTAACCCTACTGGACCATCTCAACACCGGCTATGCCCGACTTCATGGCATCTGCGCATGTGCTGTTACCTTCATCGGCAGAGGTCTCAGCATGATCAACGCCGTCGCCGGAGCTTACTCAGAGAACCTCCCAATCGTATTCATCGTCGGTGGGCCAAAACACAAACGACTAATGTACTAATTAGATCCTCCACCACACTAGTTATAGTGAACTTATTTGTTCAAAAATTTTGATGTCCTTTAGAGAACTTGATGGTAAAACACTTGATATTAGATGAATATTCAAAAAATATTATTGTATTTTTTTCTTATAAATTTCATATGTGCTTATATTTTGAGTAGATGTATGAAATTATATGTTATATATTGTTACATGTCGTAATTTTTACCTATTTTTAGGTTGTGTTTGTAAAGAACATGTGATAATGAATTTTTTTAGAGATGTTTGTAAAAACCTTAAAAATATGAATTTACTCAAAAATTCATGATTTTTAATAATTGTCAAAAATAATTAAAGTGTATATAAAAAAAGTTACATTGGTTATCTATAATTTAAATAATTTAAAGTCTATAAAATATAATAAAAAAATTGATGGGTATATTAACAAACCCATAATGGTCATTTGTTGAATGAAATGAGTACTGTCTACAAAAATAAGATTTTAAAAGGGGTATATAAAGCAAAACCCATTTTTGGTAATTTATCCCGATAACATCTCATTAATTTAACACTATTAAGAGTCAACTTAACCATATGGGCATTTAAGCAAAATATAATTGATTTGTAGAGGTGTACAAGCAAATATCATTTTTTGAGGGTATTTAAGCAAATTTATAATTTTACAGAGGTATGCAAGTAAAAAGCATTTTTTTAATTGTATTATTTGTCAATTTAGTGTTTAAACTGTTTCTTAACTATTCATGTACATCGTATAATCGGATACAATCATCGATATCAACATTGTTTATTAGGGACTCATAAAGAGTCCTATGTAAAGAGAAACAGATGAGTTTAATTTTTCTTAAGAGGTTTGTATGCTATAGTAATTGATGCACTTTCGTGCTTGTCTGCCATTTTAATAATCCGGGCACTTATCGCTTTGTTTGTTAAAAATTTAATATTATTGATTAGTGGATAATTAATGTTGTTTCAATATTTTAAGATACAAATTAATTTCCTTGATAATTGCTAATAAATTGGAAGATTGTCCTCAATTTTTATTTATTTATTTTTAATTTTTAGAAGGGATTGTCCTCAAATTGATAAATGTTTATTTCATAAAAATTAGTCAATCATTCATAACAAATTAAATCAAAGAGGTTAGCTTCCATTTTATATGGATTCTTCTTTTGATGAGGACAAACAACAAGTTGGATGCACAAACGTCCATATTTAATTATTCATATATATGTCTTGTCCATTTTTAATTATTCATAGCTTTACCTTATGAACCCAACACTGAAGTTTATCAGTGGGTTGTTTTCCTCTGTTTTGAGGGAGATTAAGCTCTCTTTCAATACCATGCTTCTTGGCCATGAGATCTTTCATGCCACTTTCTAATCTATCAAGTTTCTCTTTGGAGCAAAAACACATAGCTTCATTGGATCAAACATGTCACTGAAGTTTTCTTTTGCAGAGACTTTAATTAAACACAAGATGATGCTATGAGTTAATGAAAAAGATGGGGTAGCGCTAGACCATTTAATATTTAAGAAATAAAAACTACTCCCTCCGGCTATATTTATATATACTTAAAATATTGATTATTATTATTATACATCATCTATATGTATAATATAATATAATATAATATCAACTGCAAAGGATACATATTTACTTCTTAAATGTCAACATTGGCGGCATGAGGGTTCTTTTCTATGGATAAAAATTTTTCCTATAAAATTGAGTTATTAGCAAAGATGCAAAATGAACTAATTTTACTGACATATATTATTATTGATCAATGGATACTTTTAATGTTGTTTCAACATTTAAGGGAAATATATTTTTAAATACTAATAGATAATTAGAAGATTGGTATCAAATTGGTGATTTTTATTTCAATAAGTTGGTCAATCATTCACAACAAATCAAATTGGAGTGGTTAGCTTTCATTTTCCATGGATTCTTGTTTTGATCAGCAGAAAGACATGTAGCATTATATATCCCTTTCGAATTTTTTCCAATTAATTATAATTTATAGTAACAGAATATTTTGTAAAATTCAATTTTATGCCTTTTGAGAAGCAAATATAAACAAAATTTTATTTCATTTATTTTTAAATTTTCATAATCAATGATGTTTGAATCGATACTACATAATATGCATTATTAAGACATACATTGGTCATATTATACATTTATTACCAAATAATTGATCACTGTCTCATCTAAATAAACGTTCAAGTAAATAGTCATGGTGTAATACAACATGATCATTGATTGGTCATGTTTCAACATCTCTATAATAATAATAATAATAATAATAATAATAATAATACTTTTCAAAAATAATATATATATATATATAGTTGAATTAGGTAGCTAATTGATGATAATAAAAGTATAACTTGAAGGAACAATTTAAAGAAGATTGGGTATAGTTGAATTAATTACCTAATTAATTAGTATTTTAATAATAGAGTCGTGAGACATCTTCTAAAAGAACCTAAATTTAAAAAAAAACATATACCATTGAAGATTGCTAGTCGTTTTAAAATAATTTTACTCCTAGTTAATGTGTGACTTGTCCACATCAAAGGATGACTTTATTTGAGTTTTTTATTTAAATAATTTTACTCTTTAATTTGTGACTTATCAGCTTTGTTTTTTAAAAAAAAAATTTGCTTGTGATCCAAGTAAAACTAATAAAATATTTGAAATTTTTGATTTTTCTTGGTTAGTGCCGACATTTATTGATCATTTCATCTAAGGTTCATGAATTACTATCACAGACTTCAACTTTAAAGAAGTTTTTCTTTTTTTAATTTGTAGCAACTTAATATTTTCCTAATTAACTTAATGATTCTATGGTGGAAACTAGAGTTGACTATGAATGTCTAAACATCTTTGGAAGAATAGTGATAGTATAAGAAATAATTAGTGTTTTATATGATTAAGGGGGTGTTTAAATGCAAGGAATGACTACCGTTAAATTAGGATTCATTATGTATAGTAATATAATCCCATGTTTGGGTACATAGCTATTATAATGGAAATGAGTACTGTGGATGATCTAATTATTTACCGTTACGTAATTGTATTACCCCCAAAATTGGGGGGAGTGGGGTGTAATGAACATTATTTATGGCGAAATGATATTTTTACCTATAATTAAGATTTAATTAAATAAAAATTATTAATTTAAATAATTAATTATAATAATTAACATAAATTGGCTAATTTAAATATTTAGTTAGAATAATTGAAAAATTATAATTAATATGAATTATTTAATATACATATTTAATCATAATAACTAGTATAATTCCCTCGCTCTGCTTCGGAGGTTTTGCAATTTTAATGGTTTTAAAATATGAATATTTATGTGTAATAAATATTAATGATAATTTTCATTTATAATAAAGTAAAGGAATACCGAAATAGTATTTACTTTATTAAAAACATTTCCATTGGAAGATCTTTATCATCATAGCTCATGTCTATCAAATCTTATTTATTCAAAACAATTGTAGTTAGATATATATTGTGTTTGTAGAACTATATGATTTGGAATTATGCAACATAAATATCCTACCGCATAGCATCCTTAATAAAATTAATACTCATTGAATATTTTTATTAACAACACAACATTTTATTTATTTCCCATATTTCCCAAATAAATGTTATTCAATATTTTCTAAACAAATACCTCCAAAAAAATTTAGGAAAGATTTTTACTTTGTAAAGACCATTTATTTCCATTAGAGGGTATTATTAAATATTTAATATAAAACTGCTGAGTTAATGCTAATGATGAAATCAATACCATTAAATCTTTAATGTTTATAATGCAATGGAGGAAGTTCTTTTAAAAAAAATTTTTAAAAATTTTCGTTGAAATCCTCTTGGATCAAATTGCCATCCGTTTCCATCAGAAGATCTTATATATTTAATATAAAACTGATTTAATGGCCATGATGAAATCAATGCCATTGAATCTTTTGTTCATAATACAGTAAGAAAAATCTTTTAAACCTCTTTTGAAAACCCGTTTAAATATTTAATATAAAAAATATTTTTTAATGATTATAATTTTAATGAAACATATAATGGAACATTTAATGCAAAAAAATAAATGGAATTAAACAATGATTTTCACCTTCTAAAAATCCGTTTTAATTGAAAGATCTTGTTAAATATTTAATGTTAAAACCAATTTAATGCTCTTAATCAATCCTAATGATGAGATTGTTAATTTATAGTTACCAATAAGTGATTAATAACCTTTTTTTCTTCACATTATATATTTTATAATTAACAAATAATAATGAATATTATATTATATTATATTTATATATATCAAATAATTAAAAATTATAATTATATAGTAATATTTAAAAACTATATTTATTAACCTAATATTTACCCAAATGACACAACGATTGAACTGTTTAATCTAATACCCTACAGAACATGATGTTTGAAGTGATTCTAATAACTATTCTCCAAACATTTTGCAAACTATCGTATACTTTTTTTTTCCATAAAATAATAATATTTTTTTAATAATTATAATTTGTTTGAAACATATAGTGAAACATTTAATACAAATAAATAAATGGAATTACACACCTTCCATTACTAATGTCACATTTAATACAACTTAAATGCAATAAGAGAAATTTTTAAGAAAATTTAAAATTTTCCTTGAAACCCTCTTGTAGCAGATTATACATCTACTTTAAATATATATATATATATATTAAATTGAAATGACATTTTTTCCATTAAGGGATATTTAATTAAATAAAATAATTAATTTACACATTTAATTAAATAAAAATCTTTAATTTAAATAATTAACTAAAATAATTAAAGCTAAACTTTAATTTAAATAATTAACTAAAATAATTAAAGCTAATAATGATGAAGGAGATATTCAATTTAAATATTTAATCATAATAATTATTTTGAATAATGGTATTTAAATATTTTATAAATAATAAAATTATCATGGAATATTACTCATTATTTTATATATATAAAATTATTTATTAGTATTAAGGGCATTAAAGTAATTTTGCTATATTTCTTTTATTTACTATTCGCCTCCAATAGCACAACTTCCAACCAAATACTGTCACGCCCTGACCCGTGGACCCACAGGACGTGACAACCGCCGCAACGATCCCGAGGAGGGATACCCCGCCACTCAACCCCCAGGACACCGGAAGGCTGCCCAATACACCTTAAATTCCACAATATCTAACACAGAAATAGAGTAGACCGCAACTAATACAAAGGTTCTTAAGATACAGAAATGAATACATAAGTTAACAAAATTACTTATATTAAGGGATTCCACAGTTTACATGCCAATAACTAAGAAGATGCATAATTAACTCAAGTAACTACTCTGAAACCAACTCTAGCCATGCACTCCACGCCCACACCGCTTCACTGAACTAACACCTGGGGAGAGTGAATAGGGGTGAGCAACTAAAGTTACTCAGTGAGGGGAGGTTAGCACAACTCTAGTAGAAATATACCAATAGCAATAATAATAATAAATAATCAAAATAAATACTTTACCAAAACAATACCAGTTTAGAAACATTATCACATATAACAGAAATCTTTTAAACCTAATTGGGGTAAAACCCTTTTACCCCAATTAGGTTTTACAACACAAAAACCACAAAACAGAGTTTCAAATACAAGTAAAAACAACTAAATGTCATGGTTTTGAAATAAAAAAGCACAATACCCAACACTCACCCAGCATACATGGTCTAGAAAACTCTCTAAACCTTCGCTATGGTCATGGCTAGGTTTAGAGCTGTCAAGGTACTCATGTCCTTGATGTTGACCCATCAGTTCACCGGTTGGTGACTCACGCTACCCGATGAATATCCGACAGTGGCTCTACACTCCCACTTGAACTAACCCTCGTAGTAATCAACCGATCAACATGCCACCTCAATAGGGTCGGCCTTGGAGACCGCCCTCATCGTAGTAAAAATATCACCATACAATCACCACAATAAACACAACTCCACTCGGAGTACAATAGCCATCCGTAATCATAAATCAATAACACCTCGCCATTTGCACGAGTACAAGATAAAAAAATACAAAGCAAAACTCAAGCTTTTTAACACAAATTAATTTATAAATCCCAACACAAGAAACAACATGGGAATCCTTTCCTTTCAACAATTCAAAAATGAGTTTCAAGCCTTAGATTTTCACAAAATCAATGAGTTTCACAACAAATCCCAAGTTTCACACAAAAACAAAGATTTCACAAACTCATTGAAAGATATCGATTACAAATCCAATGTTAACAAATAAAAATACCAAATAAGACATTCTAGAACTTTTAACAATAATAACTATCATTCACCAAAAATGCCAAACAGTAAAAAAACTAATAAAGATTTACTTAAACCATGATAGAAACCAATATAAGTATATGAATATATATATAGTTACTCGGTATTCTTCTAATAAAAGCTATGCTTTTCAATCCCACTTACAGAATTGGTGATTTGTCTTCCTCGCAAGCAAATCCTCGGCTAAATTTTTACCTCTAGCCAAGACTTCTTTTTCTTGTCAAAGCACAACAATAATTAACAAAAATTAAATCAAACAAGGAAACCATAAGTTTTCTAACAAACAAGCCCAAATCGATCCTAGGGTTGGCTCAAAGCTAAGTCTAAAGATTACCAATGGATTCCTGCTGGTTTTAGCTTCACTCTAGTCCAAAGAAATCAAAGAAATAACTAAAGATTGTCGGTGCCACAGTAACCTCGGGATTGCTACAGTAAAACCGCCCTTATACTATGATTTTCTCCCAATTTACAATACTAAATCAAGAAATTTCTTCACAAACATTCTCATACATGAACAACAAGTCATTGGCTTCAATTTGAGCCTATAAACAACTAAATCCATGGAGAAATCTAGGATTTAAAAAAAATTCTAAAAACAAAGAAATATGAGAAAAATACGGGATAAAACTTAGATCAATGGTCATACCTTATTCAAGAGGATGGGAGAAGGAGAATGGAGACTTTGGTTCGCCGGAAAACTTCGCAGGAAAATTTTTAAAAAAAGAGCAAGGTTCGGCCACACAAGGAAAGAAGAAGAAGAAGAAGAAGAAGAAGAAGAAGAAGAAGAAAGGAAGAAGGGTTTTTAGAGAAAAATTTGTGCTGCTACAATAACAAGTTGCTACAGTAGCAGACTGCTACAGGACCAGGCTGCTACACTAAAAAAAAATCGCTACAGTGAAAAACTGGTTATAACAAATACTGTTTTTATTTGTATTCCTATTCCTATTTTTCCGTTTGGATTGTGTAATGATAATGAAAATTGTGTTTGGTTGAAATAAAATTCATTGGAAGTGAGAAAAAGGAAAAGGAAAAAATGTGGTAATGCTACTCTATTTTGCCCTTAGTGTAAATAAATAAATAATATTGAAATATTAAAATATTTACCAAATATTAATTAAATAATTCACAAAAATTATTTTTAATTTTAATTAGTACAATTAGGTATTTTAAATAAATATTTAATGTATTGTTTTTTTAAATAATGAAACAATGAAACTACTTTGTGTTGAAATAATTTAGATATTATTTTTTATTTTAATGATTATAATTAAATATTTATATTGAATAGTTATCATTATTATTATTTATACAAAATTGGGATGAGTATATATATATATCAAATCCCTTTCATTCCGCTCCATTACTCTCATATTTAGATGTAATGGATACCATTATTCAATTCTAAAGACCTATAATTCAATTCCCATTCCTATAAGATGGTGCTAGCATCAAGATTTATGTGTATTCACATTCCTTAGTAATGATAATCCGAATTTAAATGCATTCGTTTTTCCATTCCCATTAATTCCATTCTCATCCACTCCGTGAACCAAACATCACATAAATGAATTTCTTTCATCAATGAACGATATCAAGGATGCATTTAGACTTGCAGCTCTCCGGCCTTACTGACTATTTTTGTGGGTTCCCACTGTTGTGTCACGGTTTGGAGAATGGTTTGGCTCTTCGTTACTTTCCAATACAAGTTTAGATATTAAACATGTGTTATATATATACACTTTCAATAGTTTTGATTTTTAACATGTTTAACGTGTGTTGTATATGTTTTCCAATACAAGGAATGAATGAATGTATGACAATGTGACATTGTTATATATGTGCCTGCAGTCTTGCTATTGGAACTAAATCTATATAGGAAACAGTGAATGATTTTGCTGTACTATATGTTTGTAAATATTTTCATCTAACAATGGTATAACTATTAAGCTCCATGCAAAATTATGCATGGCCCAATCTGTTTGACTTTTTATTTTGCCAAATTGATTTTACTTTCGGGGCTTAAAAAATAAAATAAAATGCTGTAAAATCTCTCAAGCAATGTAAAGGTATTACAAATTTATCGATTATCAGTCCAAAGGAAAACAATAGCGATAGTGTTGCTCATGAAAACACCATACAAATTAATGGTTAAATAAAGATTTGGAGAACGGAGATGAAATTTGGCTAATTAAATCATTCTTTAATGATTAGGTACAACAAATGACAGATCCATGAAAATGAAGTTCTGCTTTAGAAGAACTACATACTCAATCTGTGCTATTTTGATGAGAAATTCAACCATATGTAATAAATATTACAAAAAAAAATCGTTATTATCATTATCCAAATTATATAATTTTTAATTTTTATCTTTTTAATAAATTAATTTAATTAATTAATTTTTCACTCAATTAGATAAAGTTTCAACACCTACCAAATCTCTCACTTTTGATACGACGACAGTGTGAAATTATAGACAGACAGAGAATAAGGGGCGACTGAGTAAAGGACAAAGAAAGGTGAAAACAATGAGAAACACGGGGAGGAGGCGAGTAGCGGGTCAAGGGCGAGGATGGGGGGCTAGTGACGGGGGCGGAGGGGTCTATTGACCCCGCCGGTGATAGGGGCGGTTGCCCCTCATCCCTCTCGCCCTTGGACTCCTAGGAGGGCCCTTACACATGTATAAAAGTTTCACATGGCCTTGCCTACTCACTTGGGGAAAAACCTTCTATCTCAAAAACTAGCCTATGCAACAAAAAAAAAAAGTGCAGGTTTTTGCTTTGTAGGTTCTGATTCCCATGTTTGCCTTAAAAAGTGTTACCATGTTCCCGTTGCCTCCGAGCTAGATGCAGAAGTGAAAGCCTTGATCATTGCCTGACATCATGCCAACATGGAGAAACCTATGCATTGGAATGGCATTTATCAGTTGCCATGATCTCCATAAGGTTATTGATGGATAGGTAATGCTTTCATGGCAAACTCATCAATTGATTACTGAACTCCACCAATTGCTCTTAGCCATGGGCTATATTTGTTTTAAGTCCATTGGCATGGAATGGCTGGCTTGAGAGAGCAAGATTTGTGTTTTAGTTTCTTTGCTTACTATTTTTTTGCTTTTTCTTGGCTGAGTTTATTTGGATTGTTCTTGTTTTGTGTCTTTATAGTTTTTTGGTTCTTATATTTTTTTAATAATATGCATCTATGTTGCTGCCCTTTTTCTAGAAAAAAGTCTTTCCCTAATTGACCTTGATTTGGTATTGGATTAAATAATTGGCGATAGAAGGGTTTCATGAAATAAGGTAAAATAAGATAAGGGAAAACAAAGTTTTAAACCATATTTTATTTGGAGCAAAATGGAGTAAAAGAAGATTATCAAATTACAAATTATAGGTAGTATTTGATTTAAAAATAATAAAATTTTATATAATAATATTACCAAATTATCCTTTATAACCCCATAAGCTAGGTTGCCGGTGGTGATCATCCGTCGCTGATGGTTGGCCTGTTGCCGGTCACATATGGGTAGTGACTATGGATGGTGGTGAGGAACAATACTAATTTGACAAAATATAAAAGGTCATTTTAGCCCATGGAAATTTGAACACCCCTCCTCCCATTATACATTTATACCATACCCTCTTAAAAATCTTGTATTAAAATAAACCTCCCAAGTAGGCCCTTGTTAGGCTTGGCCGGAGGACTTTTTTTCAAGATTGTCAGACCTGAAAAACCGATAACTGGTCATGTGGCCGACCCGGGTATACCCCATTGAACCGGGTATGAAAAATCCGGTGAACCGAGCGGTTCAACCGGGAACCGGTTGACTCGGCCGGGTCAATCGAGTCACAATGTTTAATTTTTTTTTACAATATTTAATAATTTATTATTATTTTCTCATTAAAATCCACAAAATCGTGTATATTTATTAATATTAATTTATAATTTATAATCAATAAATAGAATTACTATATATATATATATATATATATCATAAACATACCAATAAAAATTAACATTTAAAAATAAAATCTATTAATATGTTATGTACATACTTTTCTAAAAAAATTTAATTTATTAAGAAAAATAAAACAATAAATGAGTGTAATTTTTATTATAAAAATATAAAAAAATAAGTATTCTAATTAAATAAAAAAATATAAGAAAAATTTATAAACAAAAATAAAAACTCAATTGAGATTTCGTAATTAGTGAATTAAATTTTTTTATTTATTTTAACAAAAAATCAACCAATACACAAACAACTAAATAACGCCCAGAGAAGTTCGATAATTATATATTAATATATTAAATTTGTAAATATTTAAAAAAATGTAAAAAAATAAATGATATAATTAGAAAAATACTATCAGTATATAGGGATCATTTATCAATTTAAATATCAAATTTGTGTAGTTTTTTATATTATAATTATATCTTTAATATTATATTTACTAATTATTAATTATTATAATATTTTTTTATATTTTATTATTGACCCCTGGCTCAACCCCCTGGGTCGAACCCATTAACCCCTGACTCCCTAGGGCTTAGCTGGCTCGCCCAGTCGACAACCTTGGTTTTTTTAGGGCCAAAGAGAGCGCGACAACGAGCGTAATCGGAGGAAGAGAGCTTAGTGAGAGATCTATGAGTGCGGTGACGGCGGCGAGTTTTAGCTTGGGAAAGCAGCTGATGGATCCGATTCGGGAGGAGGATGCTTCGCCGATGTGCTTTTTTTCGTTGGTATTGGGTGACTTCTTTTTTACCTACTCATTTTGGAGCTTGAATTTCTCTTATTTTAGTATCCAATTTAGGTTTTTTTATGCTTAAGAACAATAGGAAATTTGGAAATTATGGTTTTGGATAGGAATTGCGACTTTTTTTTTCTTGAGAAATTAGGGTTGTCTCTGGCTATTGGTAGAGTGAAAAAAAAAAGAAATAAGCCAATTAACTTTACATTTTATTATGATTGATCTTTGTTGGATCCGTTTACTTCCTTATTTCTCAAATCTTTTTCTTATTCATGGATGCCAATTAACCTTACAAACTCTAGAATGTGAAGAAGATGGTGAGACCAAAGACAATGATAGGAAGTTCATTAACTTTGCAGTTCTCAAATTTCTATGACGATAAGGTTCTATTTTTGCAGTGAGGGAACTCGACAATATCCATATTCTTCGCTATGACTTGGGCCTTAGGATCATGCAATTTGTTTAAATGTGGCCTGACTAGTGACTACTCGCCCCCATCTCCGTCCCACTATGATTAATAAAAAGACCCGCAATTAGTGGAGGATTTCACGTTTTTCCGCTTTGCTTGCCTGCATGTTTTGCAAATTCAAAAATCTTTTTCAATCTAATATTCTATGACTGTGCTCATGTTTAAAGTTTGAAAATAAATACATTGATTTATGATATTAACATCAATAATTTTGCTAATTGCACTTATTCCTTTAAGATAAGCTTTTGCTATTTCATGCTTGATTTCTCGCACTTTCTCATCTTGTTTATGCCTTTGAATGTGATAATAATATGCATATGTTATTTTTTAGTCCGTTATTATTAAATAGTGTATTTCTATCTTCTGCTTCCAGGAATATAATGTTTTTGATTATAAAGACAGTTTTGGTTGGGTTTTATGATGCATTTGTGTTGCCAACTTCTGCAAATGAAGAAAAGATTCCATCATTAGTGGCTCTCCAAAACATAAATCTTGGTTTTGAAGGTATTGTTGTCAATCATGTTATTGATCATGACTTGGTTGAGTTAGAGCAAGTAACAGAGTGTATATTGCTTGACTGTCCTGGTGAGGTTGGGATTTTAGTTCAAATTGGGATTTTAGTTCAAAGAATATCTGAACTTATAGCTGGCCATATGGGTGACCCTGTACAGAATGCTAGTATCATGTTACCAAGATGGTTGGAGAATAGTACAGAGTTACGAATGTCATGACAGACAAATGTAGTACCTATTGGTTGCATAAAATTAGATTTATCTCATCATTGTGCTTTGCTCTTCAAGGTCAGGCATGTTACTATTTAGAATGAGGTTTCTTTCATTATCATCACCACATTCTAACACAACATCCATGCAATCAAGATCATGTTACCATGAAGGTCCTTGCAAACAATGTTGGTGTTCCTTGGAAGTTAGTCAAAGGAAGACAGTACAATAGGTTTGACAATGCCATCAGTAACATAATAAAAATTAGATACTTGAAGGTATATGTTTATGTTTTGTAAGTAGTGCCTATCTTAGAGGATCGAGATCCGCTAAAAAAAGTGAGTTCTTGAATAATAACATTTTTTTATTTGCAAAAAGGAGTTACAACGAACTAAGAAGAAAAGAAGAAAAACAAACAAAAAGCTAGAATGTAAAAATTAGAAGCGTAACAAATGTCTTCAAGCCAACGGGACGATCACGCCTTGAGAAAAAGAGAGATAAAAGAGGGTTAGCACTCCCAAAGTGCACAAGGTGATCAACAATGGAGTTTGAGTCACGATTAATATGCTCAAAGAAGAAGTTGTTCCAAAGCTAGACCAAGTTTTTAATATCCCAAATCAAGGATGAGAAGTGCCAAGCCGTCATGTTGTTGAAGTCGTTGAGTAATTGAATGGCTGCCCTACACGTGAGAAGAGCGCAATCGGCTACCAATGATTCAAGTAGCAAAGTGGTTCACAAAGAAGGAGGATTGCCCACGGCTCAGCTTCCAGAGGACAAGAGCAGGAATTTCCACAAAGACCTGCAAGCAGAATAGAATGGAAATTAGTGTATATAATGAATCCAAACTAGCCTTACCCGCCGATGATCCCAAGTAGCGTCAGAGGACACAAAGATAGAGAGATTGTCTATATGATTGATGTTCAAGTTGTGTCTGCACAAAAAGAGATCATTAGTCGGGAAGAAATTATGAAAACCATGGACCGTGCTTTTATCGTGAGAGAGTTGAAGTTAGTGATCTATTGAAAAATGAAGTTGCATCTAGAAGTCCAAATTAACAAAGCAATCATGGCAAAAATAGCTATGATAAAATCAGTGTTAAATTGGCAGTTAAATTTAGAAGTAAACCAAGAGCCATCAGCCAGAGAATTAATAGTAGAAGGGTCCACCCCACCTTGCAGAACACAATATTCCAGCAAAGAGAACTATAACGACAAAACCAAAGCAGATGGTTAATAGTTTCAGCATGCAACCCACAGAAATGACAAAGAGCAGGAGGACCAATATTCAAATTATAGAGATAGGCATTAGTGGGAAGTTTGCCATGAGAAGCTTTCCAAACAAAGACTTTGACCCTAGGCACCACCTTGAGTTTCCAACATGCATCCAACCAACCCAATCGGGTAATAACCATCCCCTCGTAGTTAATGAAGTTATAGATAGTCGAGACAGAGAAGCATTAGAAAATAAAGGGAACCACACCCATTCATTCAAACTAGAGAGGTCGAAAGTGATCTCATTAAGACATGTATTATTCAAGTCCAAACCAAGTAAAGTAGAACAAGACTGCAGATTGAAAGAACCATCAGAGATACAGGACTAAATATTGAAATTATCTATGAGATGTATATTAAAAAAAGGTGGGTTTGCAATCGAGGGAAGGTCCAAGCAGCCCACTGGGTCCTCCTAAGTATGAATAAGATTTGGATTGCACACGTAAAAGTTTAAAAATTAGGCCCGAGGGAGGTTGCAGTTTTAGAAATAACTTTGTAAAAACAAGAGGAAGTAGTGCACAAATTGTTGTTCCAAATGCCCCAATTATGATATTTATGAAGAAAAATAGAGACCTAAACCTTGTCAACTTTGTTAGCAATAGAAAACACATGTTTGGCCAAAAGAGCAAGTCCGGGCTTTTCTAAGATTACGTGAGGCCAAGGCCCCCTAAGACTTAGGGAAGAGTCACAAAGGGACCAACCAATGGAATGGAAACCACAATCCCTGCCATTCCTACCCCATAGAAAAGCACGAGCCAATTTAGAGATGGAGTTCAGGATCGAGTCTGGGAGGTAGAAAATAGATAGAAGGTAGATAGGTAGTGAAATAATGTTGGCATTGATGAGCATGATGCGGCCAGCTTGGGAAATGTTGGAATGATTCCAGTTATTGATAGTGGTGGGGGTGTTGTTAATTAAAATGTTGGAAATGACTAACAGTGAAGACTGGGAGGGAGAAATAGGAGTACCTGTGTAAGTAAAGGGGCAATTTCCCAAGTTTAATGCCCAAAAATGTTAGCCATGGATTTAGAGATTCTCTTATTAAACCAACTAGGGAGGTAAATAGTCGATTTGAGAAGGTTGGCCTTTTGGCCCCGAGATAGTCGATATAAGTTAAGACAAAAATAAGGTGTTCCTTGCGATTGCCGAGAGGTCTCAAGCGATGAGGATCAAGTCGTCTGTAAACATGAGGTGATTAATGTTCCTAGGAAGGCTAGGGTCGAAAACCGTAAAAGGAAAATTACTATTAAGGGCACGCTCAAGAATAGCGTAAAGATTTTTGGGAGACAAGAAGGAAGAGTGGGGAAAAATGGGGTCCCCCTATTACTAGTAATCCAGTGGACTAGGTTTGCCATTGATAATGAAGGAAAAAGGGAAGTCGAGGCGAGGGCACCCACTTTAATCCAGAAAGCCGATCTCGTGAAAGCTCATTCTACTGGAGGGTTGTTAGGATTGTGTTCCATTCAATAGTGTCAAAAGCCTTCTCAACATCAACTTTGATAAGCATCCTAGGAGGGGTAGTTCGATCAGTTTCCAAAGAGTGAACCATCTCTTGAATAGTAATTATATTATTAAAAGTAGAACGACCAGCAAGAAAGCCGATCGCTTCGGGCTAAATTAATTTAGGGAGAACTTTTTGAGTCTTTCACCTAAAAATTTTAGAAATAAGCTATAATGTATATTGCGAGAGAAATAGGGGGGAATCGAAAACTTTTTATGGATGATCAATTTTGGGAATAAAAACAACGTAAGTTTTGCCCCAAGAGTTAGGAATTTTAGCCGAAACAAAAAAAGCTAGAGATAGCTTTAAAAATATGATCACCCAAGATGTTCCAATAGAAAAGATAAAACTCGATATTGAAACCATCTGACCCTGGAGATTTATCGCGAGGCATGGACCTAAGTGTTCGAAAAACCTCCCCTTTGGTGATAGTTTTGATTAAATCCTCCTTGTCATCGGAAGCCACCGGGTAAATCATCGTGAAGAATGGAAACCAAATGATCGAGGGAGAGAGAGGAAGAGGAGGACCATAGAGATTGATAAAAAGTCAGAAAAAGCGCTCAATCTCCTCACGAGAGGTAAGAATGTTACCCAAGTTATCGCAAAGAGAATGAATTTTGGATTTAACCTGACGAGTATGACGACGCGTTGAAAAAAAGAAGTATTGTGATCGCCAGCCATTGCATTCTGGCCCACTGAGCCCAATAAATGGAATTTTGACGAAGGAGGGCATTATAATGATTGTGCAGACAACGGAGTCAGGTGTGATGCCACTAGTCAAGGCAAAGCAGCTCGCTGTCTTCAACATTCCAAATCTCCGATTCAAGATGGGAAAGCTCTGCATCAATAGAATAAATGCCAGAAATATGCCACTTAATGAGATCATGTTTGGCACGATAAAGACAATGATGGAGAGAATGCATGTGGGAGGAAAGAGAATTCGCCTGAAAGGCATTAGAAATAATATTATGGCAATTATTATAGTCCAACCAAACATTATCAAACCGGAAATGAAGCTCTTAGAGGGAGTGTGAGTGTACGCCGTAAGAAAGAGAGGGCAATGGTCAGAACAAGAACGGGGGAGATTGAGATTCTCAAGAGAAGAGAAAGAAGAAATACAGTCATGGTTAGCTAAAAAACGGTCAAGACGTGCCCATCGGCAAGATAACCCCGCTTGGTTGTTACTCCAGGTGAAGCGTGAACCCACAAAGCCAATGTCGAGAAGATTAGTATTGCTAACGAAACTAGAGAAAAGACGAGATTTATAGTCATAAGAGTGAGAAGTACCCCCTTTGAAGTTTTGGGTGGAGAGGATCAGATTGAAGTCCCCAAAGAAGAAGCTGGGGAGATGAATGTTAATAACACCTGCAAGAGTTCACCACAAGAGCTGCTGGGAGGAGAGAATCATGAAGTTATAAATCACAGAGAGGATCTAGGGACCATCAACAGAAGAAACAACTAAATTAAGGGACATGCGAGTTGCTGCAATAGGAGTCACCAAACCGATGCTGCGGGACCATAGAACAATAATACCCCCTGAAAGCCCATGAGTAGGAATAGAAGCCCATTCCCAGGATCAGGAAAATCTATTACAGAAATGGAGAGAATGGTGTGTGCCTGCTTTAGTCTCAACAAGGCGAATAATAAAAGGTTTTAAATGATGAATAAAATCGTGAATATGATCATAAGTATGGGGGTTAGAGACCCCACGACAATTCCAGCAAATGATTTTCAAATTCATCAACAAACAAATAAAATAGATAGAACAAAGCTGAGAAAAGCTTAAGAGTTAGGGGACGATTTCCTTTTCTTGAGATGGCTCTTGTTTTTAGTTGGGGCTCGCCCAGCAAGGGACTCCAACTTGATGTCTTTTTGAAAGTGAGAAAGAAGCATATCGTCATCTAGTTCTGGAAAGGCCCCAGAGTCCTCCAAGCCGAGAGATGAACCAGCATCTCCCAAGTCCTCCAGGTTATCCATATGATGGTCAATCGGAGGGGCCGGAAGGAGAGCCATCTTAACTCTGTCAACAAGAGAAGAGTGAGTGGGATTAGTGGTGATATTCTGAACAGAAGAAGAGAGTAAAAGGGGTTGGGTTGAAAAGTTGTGGTGGGAGAAGGAGTGAGAGTGGTTTGGAAGTGATGGGTTAGGGGGCAGTCTCATGTCATCAATCGTTTTAGGGACAAGGATAGGATCTCGAGGGGGGTGAAGTCTAAAGTCGATGAAAGCCGCTTTGGAATTGTCAAAAAGTGGTGATGGGACTCGGCTCTACAACAAAGGAAATGACAGAAGAGCATTGGGACTCAGAGTAAGGTCAGAAGGGTTCTCCTCACGACGAGGCAGTAACCCTATGTCAACGTTCTGGATTAGCTCAACGGCATTGGATTTTTTGAGATGCAAAAAAGTAACTCTACTCGAGAGGTGAACAGTGTAGAACTCGCTGATGCGAGAGGCCGCCACGCGTAGTGAAGATGGGAGACTAATCCCGACACAAGTCAAACAGACTAGCCATCGTTCCTCTCGACGATCAGTGCTAGGAGTGTGAGTGCCACCACGGCCGCGGCCACAACCGCGTCCTGAACGGCTTCGGGGTTTCAGCCAGGAACCAAAATTAGGAGAGTCATCCTCAAGCCCAGGGGGAATGTCAAAGACTTGATTATCATTCATCATATCTTCTTCCATACCTTTAGTAGCCACGCCAGGAGACCGTTGTTGTTCATCAACCTCCATCGCAATCTCCAGGGAGAAAGCGGGTGGTTGAGACAAAAACCCGACTTTCGGCTGCTAATGAAGGTACATTTAGATTTGCCGTGACCCACCCGACCACAACTGTAGTAGAAAATCGGAAGTTTTTCATAGAGAGCAATAATAAACACCGAATTGTCACCATACTTAACCCAGGTCCCTTTCTAAAGAGGAAGATCAAGATCAATTTTCACACAGATACAGGTATATTTGGACGCGAAAGGTTTAGAGTGTGCTCATCAATCTTCAGGACTCTCCCAAACTAAGAGGAAATGCATTCCAAAATGTCCCCAAGCCAGAGTTCCATAGGAAGATGGTAGAGCTGAATCCATACCGCTACCATCGAGAACTTCTCAAAAGCCAGCTGAAAAGACTCCTTCCACTCAGATATTTGGAGGATACGACCATCAATAGTCCAGGGACCATCCCAGAGAAGTTTAGCCTGCATGTCAAGAGACTCACATTTAATAAAGTAAAGTCCATTCGGAAGATCGGATACCGAGAAATCGCCAAGACTCCTCCAGGTATCGGCCATAGCGAGCTTGGCTTGGTAAAGGGGAAGGGATTTGCCCAAGAACTTGGCATAGAGGACAGTTTGCATCATGGTTCGAGCGGAGTTCCATTGCTCTTGGTCTAAAGAGATACAGGTCCTAATCGAGTTTTTCAGGCAATCGAAGTGAGATTTTTGAAGGTATGGAGGGTTTTCAAAGGTGGAGGTTAGTGGGGAAAAGCCTACGACTTTGGCCTAGGAGAGGCGAGGTTTAGTGGCAGAGGAAGAGCGCGGGACCAGTGGCTTCAGTGGAGAGGAGCGGGGATCAGGAGGTTTAGGGATGGAAGTCGCCATTTTAAAACTCTTGTATAATAACATTTGGGGTTAATTAAGTTATTGTTGAAAGCTCATTTTTGATAAAAGAAGTCATTGAGCCGCTGGTATCTTGTCATTTACATATATATGTTTTATGATTTCACAAATAATCCTCTTTTTTTTTTAATTTGACAACTTTTATAACTTACTATTAGTACATCTCTTAAATGCTGCTTGCTTTGTGTATACAGTTGCATAACAAGGAATTGTGCATAAGTATAGCTATATATTTCCCTTTCATTATTTTTTTTTTGCTTCTTTATCTGAATGGTTGATTTATACTATTGCCTCTACAAAAGTTTATTTGACTGAAGAGTTGTAATGTGTTGAGATAATTTACCTTTCCTTTTCTTCTTTGTTTTTTTTGGGTATTATTACATTGTTCCTTCAAAGAGAAAAAAAAATCAAATTATGTTAGTAATAAAGGAGTTGTTGTTATAAATCGGTCGCTTTGTATGGTGAACTTTGGTTGTATTCGTATGCATTATGCTTGTCATTATTAATGAAGACTTATTATACTTTTCATGACAAAAATGTGGTTTTTTCTTATTCTCAATGCCTAATGTCTTCCTTAACTGCTTACTTCTTCTTCATCTCATGGCAGACGGACCCTCGCAGTCATATTCCAAACAAATGCACCCTTAAGTTTAGGTAATACATGATTCGTAAAAACTTTAATTCCTGGACTACAAATGAATCAAGGGGAGACTTATCGGGATCTAAACAGTCATATGAAAATGAATTTGGAGCTTCATCATTAGATAATAATATCTCTTTTAAAAGGCCAAGATATGAGAAGCCAATACTGGTACCTTCTATTGCGAGTAGTGGTACATCATCTACAACAGTTGGAAGTAGTTCAAGTACAAATGCAAAGGGCTTGTCTTCTGATCAGCCAAATCAGTTCCCTTCAAAGCAGAAAGGTGCTGTTGTAGCCCCTTTGGATGTTAATAATTCGATTGGTGAGAAACTCAGCATTCCAAGTTTACAGAACGCTAACGATTCTAGAAACCGTTTTATTGAGCTGAACTCACTCCAAGATATTGGTGTCAGAAAAGCTTCTGGGCCACCCAAAATTATCTGTAATATAAAGCATGAGTATCAGAGTGTTGTGAAATATGCAACAAGAAATTACTAAATGGATGTTTTCTAAACAAATCTCACATTAATCAACCTGTGAACAACTCCTGCAAATTGATTATGCAGCCAAAACCATCATCATAACATGGTTCAACAGAAATAAGCTTCAAAACATTATTAGCATGACAGTAATGCATAGATCCATAGAAAATACTACTAAAATAGTAATATTAATGGTATTAACCCTTCCTGCCGCCGGTCACCGGAATAGCTCACCGGAGAACCAGTGATCAGATCAAGCCTTAGCTTTCTTGTCTCAATTCTTACCTCTTTTTCCTCCATCTCCTAGCCCTTATAAGCAATACCTTTCCAGCTCAGCCTAACAACCCTCGTCACGTGCCTCACATGCTCCCACCTGGACACAGTGTCATTCAAACCATAAATCCTGAGAGTCGTGTGCTCACCCGATGCTCGCGCCCGGTCATTCGCCTCATTAGCCCATTATCTTCAACTGTTTTTGGTGCATGAAATGTAGAACTATTAACATGATTCATCACATGACCCCCATCAGAACTGACCTTGTCCTCAAGGTCAAATGCAGGATACGCTTGAGCCATGTAAGAAGAGTCTTCCCATGAATCATCACTATGATCTAATCTTTCCCAATGAATCAAGAGCTGCTGAATTGGATGGCCATTCTGAATGATTTGCTGGCGCTGAATAATATACTATGAGGCTGTAACACTAGTCCAGTATCATTTGTAATGAAAGGAAATCGGTGAATCTTAGAAATGGCCATTGGGTCTCCTTCAAACTTCT
The DNA here is from genome assembly GCF_009730915.1 of Dioscorea cayenensis subsp. rotundata. Taxonomy (NCBI): domain Eukaryota; kingdom Viridiplantae; phylum Streptophyta; class Magnoliopsida; order Dioscoreales; family Dioscoreaceae; genus Dioscorea; species Dioscorea cayenensis. The sequence continues at coordinate 5,996,897 of NC_052483.1, forward strand.
TAAGCAATAAAATATGGAAAACTGGATGAAGTCGAGAATACTCTGGTAATGACAACATATAAGCAACTGATCCAATTTTGTATGATATTTGGAATGGCCCGAAATACCGCATGCCCAGTTTTTGATTCTTGCGTAATGCGAGTGGGTGTTGTTTATAAGGTTGCGCTTTCACCAACACCCGATCACCCACATTGAAAAGAGACTTCGCTCTTGCTTATCGACTAAGCTTTTGATCCTTGCTTGTGACTTATGCAAATTTTGCTTCAATTGCTGTAATATTTGATCTCTTGAATCAGTGGCGGACCTAGAAATTTAGTTCAGCCCGGGCTTAAATAAAAGTCAATATTCTCATATTCATCACCTTTTAATTTTCCGGCATTTTTAGCCCAACCATGACCTCTCCTCAGTCCAACCACGACCAGTGGCAAAACCAAAACTCATCGGTAAAGGGGTTGAAGTCAACTATTATAATTGCGAGGGATGTTTTGAATAATTTTTTAAACTTTATTAAAACTTAAAAAAATTTAATAATTTTTAAATAAGAAAAAATTTTCAATGCCACATTATTAATTTAATTTTTTATTGATTATTAAAAAAATCATAAAGTTTAGATCATTATTTGTGTTATATAATTTTTAAAATTTCCACAATTTTTTTTGAAAGAAAAACCTTGTTTTTAATTACTAAAATTATTAAAAACTTACAATTGCAAACTCTAAGATTTGAACCATGGTGGGCTCCTATCATTCAACTCCCACAAACCACTCAAGCACATACTAATTACATATTAGCTAAACACAAACAAAATATTATTAAACATTAATATTCATATAAAAAAATATTATTGGACACGGTTCTTCTAAAGTTTTCCGGTCGGCCAGCCCGGGCTTCAGCCCGGGTTGGCCCCCATGTGGGTCCGCCCCTGTCTTGAATATAACATCTGTGCCAAGTCTGAGGGGTCTCCCTCATTGGAATTGTATGGAATCAAAGGAGGAGGTTCACAACCATACACAATCTTAAATGGTGTCATGCCAGCACTAGTTTGGAATGCTGAATTATACCAAAATTCTGCCCAAGGTAGCCATTCCATCCACAATTTAGGATTTACTGATACAAAACAGTGAAGACAGGGTTTGAGGAATTTATTGAGAGCCTCGATCCCCGCCATCCGATTGAGGGTGATACTGCCGATGGCATAGCCAATGTTGTACCCATTGCTTTAAATAATTGCTTCGAGTTCTTTGAGAAAGACCTTGTCACGATCACTCACTATTGATTTGGGAATACCATGTAACTTCACCACATTTTTGATAAAAACTTCTGCCACCACTGTGCTGGAAAAATCAAACTTTAGAGGAATGAAATGCTCAAACTTGGATAACTTGTCCACCACTACCAAAATAACTGTAAATCCCTTGGACATTGGTAAAGATGTGATGAAGTCCATCGATATTTCTTCCCATATTTGTTGTGGAATCTGTAGTGGTTGGAGTAAACCTTTGGGATGAGTATGCTCAGACTTAGCTTTCTGATAGGTGACACAATTTTTGATAAATAATTTCACATCTTGAATCATCCCTTGCCAATAAAATTGGAGTGCTAACCGGGCATAGATTCTTAAGGCACCAGCATGTCCCCCCCAAAGGAGTGCTATGATATTCATACAATAAGGTATTCTTAAGAGAAGGCACATTAGGCACAACAATTCTGTGTTGTCGTAATAATAAATTATGGTGCCACATGAACTTACTGTCAGTACAACGGCCTTCCTAGAGAGCTTTAATCTTGTCTGCACAAAATTGGTCTTGTTGTTGGAGTTGTTGCAACTGAGAGAAAAAGTAGTCTGTATAATATGCAACAAGAAATTACTAAATGGATGTTTTCTAAACAAATCTCACAACAATCAACTTGTGAACAACTCTTGGCAATTGATTATGCAGCCAAAACCATCATCATAACAGGGTTCAACAAAAATAAGCTTCAAAACATCATTAGCATGACAGTAATTCATAGATCCATAGAAAATACTACTAAAATAGTAATATTAATGGTATTAACCCTTCCCGCCGCCGGTCACCGGAATAGCTCACCGGAGAACCAGAGATCAGATCAGGCCTTAGCTTTCTTGTCTCAATGCTTACCCTTTTTTCCTCCATCTCCCAGCCCTTATAAGCAATACCTTTCCAGCTCATCCTAACAACCCTCATCACGTGCCTCACATGCTCCCACCTGGACACAGTGTCATTCAAACCATGAATTCTGAGAGTCGTGTGCTCGCCCGACGCTCACGCCCGGTCATTCGCCTCATCAGCCCATTATCTTCAACTGTTTTTGGTGCCTGAAATGCAGAGCTATTAACAGGATTCATCACACAGAGATGACAAGAAAGCATTGCCACATTACTGCTAGGCCTCAACATCTGTTGATTAGGAAACATCGCACTACTTGCAATGAGGTTCCAAACATAAAGCAATATAAATTTGCGGAAGGAATTTTGCCAAGAAAAAGATAGGAGTGAATTATTTGAATGCTTCCTTTTCTCATCAATCAACTGTAGATGGGAAGCCATTGTTTGACGGTTCAAGTGGAATTGGTTGCTCATTTGTCACTAGCAGAGATACTGGTTGCTCATTTGTCACTGGCAGAGATACTTCTGACTGTAAGACGAATGGTGCCTCCAGCGCTGGTCGTCCTCCTGAGTTCAACAAGTCGAACATTTCCTCCGGATTACATCAAGATGGTAAGATGTATATTGGCCAAACTACTTCACAAGATAATAAACAACTGAATCAACCATCAGAAAGAAAAAACAGAAATGAAGACCAGATGGTGTTGCAAAGCTTTGCTAAAATGAATGAATGAATAAATGACATTGTAAAACATGATCGGAAGAAGCACATGGGTGATAGTTTTCTGGGGACAGACACTATATTATTTATGATCATCAGGCAAATGATGATCTTGCTTTATAATTTTCTTTATGTCTATTTATTATATATTGGTACTCGCAGGTCCGAAGCAGTGTAATTAAAAGCGCCAGGCGTTCTTAAGGCGCTAAGACATTTTATTGCCTGAGGCGAGAGGCGCCACGAAAGACACTCACCCGAACAAAGTAAAGCGCTAGTTAATATATATATATATATATATATATAATTTTTAGAATAATTAAAGTCACGTGCTTCCACCAAAACACCAACCTTGCTCCATCTTCATCTTTTTTTCCCTTTTATGCTATTGTATTGCTATCCTTTTTTTTTGTTCAGACTTTTATTGCAAGTACTAATTTCACCAACTCTTCAATTATCTCTAATGGATTAGTTAATTCCTTAATTTAATCATTTGTTTTAAAAAAATAGCAACTATGCATTTAAATTTCATAATTTTTCTACTCAATTTATTTCCCTACTTATTAATAAGCATACCTTTTTAAAATCACCTAATTTTCCTCCCCTAAATTTATTTCATAACTTATTAGTAAATGTGCCTTTTTAGAATTCTAATAAACACTAATTGAAAGCATTAAATGAAAGGCCTATACCAAGAAAAATAAGACAGGCACACCTTTTTAATGCCTGCGCCCAACAAAAAGCGCTCGCCTAGGCTCGCCTCATTAAAGGCGCCTCGCCCAGAGGGTGTTGAGGCTCTAGAGTCTCGCCTCGCCTCGCCTGAGCACCTAAGAGAGCGCCTTTCTCTCTTTTAATAACACTGGTCCAAAGAACTTGCAGTGGCTTGTAAGAGTTTCCTAGGGTGTTTTCTTTGCTTTGTGCCCAATTGAAAACCAGGGAGATTTTATAGAAATGGGAAGACCCTATGCCAGATTATGAGGAAAGGAGTGGCTCCCAGGTTGATTGTAATTAAGTTGCGTAAATAATAGTGATGATACTTTAGTTATTGAAGAATGTGGTCTAATGAATCTTTTAAGAACTAGATTCCATTTCCTGAATGAATGAATGAATGAATAAAGGAAATAAAAAAGTCCATCTCCTAATTGATTTATTGAATGAATGAATGAATGAAAGGAGGAAATGAAAAAGAGAATATGGCATTGTTTTATAGGTGCCTCCAGTATTGTTGCTGGAATTAAATTTATATATGAAACGGTGAATGTCCTTGCTGTGCCATTTAATTTGTGAATATTTTCATCTGACTATGGTTTCTATTGAGCTCCTTGCAAACTTATGCACTGTCTACTCTATTTTCATTGTTGTGTTTTGTTAAAATGTTTGTACCTTATGGTCTTCAAGGAAAATTAAAAATAGGAAAATCTGCCAAGCAATGGAAAGGTCTTGTAAATTTATCATCTGTCCAAAATAAATTGATAGTGTTACAAATGAAAAACACCATGCAAATGGTTAAATAAAGATTTGGAGAATAGAGGTGACATTTGACAATAGGGATACATCAGTCTTTAATGATCCACTACAAAAAAATTGCCATATACTGACGCTTTTCAATAGTAACAGTTAAATTCCGTAGCTATAGACTGGTTTTAGTAACGATACTTTAAAACTGTCACTATATATAAGATATTTACTGACGGATTTTAATCTGTTGGTATAGGTAGACTTTTATCTATAGTAACAGTCAAATTTGTAGCTATTGATTATCTATACCAACGGAACATTCAATTTGTCAAAATAAATATGACATTTACTTACAGATATTGTTCCATTAGTATAACTACTACTCTATACTTATACTTATCTATAGCAACGGTTAAATGTAGTAGCTATAAATTATTTATACCAATGAATCTTTAAAAGTGTTAGAATAGATCAGACATTCAGTGACAGAAATCATTCTGTTGGTAGAGCTATATGTTTTGAATTTTATTTAATTTTTATATTTATGGTTAGTAGAGCATGGCTTAATAATAATATTATCAAAATTAAATTTGATATTTATATTGAGAATAATAATTAAATTAAAAAATTAAACATTATAAAACAAATATAAAAAATAATGTCATGATAATTTACTCTATAAATTATAAGCACATTCGTAAAAATAATAATCTAATGAATATCGATTGAATATATAAATTAATCAATTAATTTATTAATTTATTAATTTATAAAAATTAATTAACTTATTATTTTTATATAAACTAATTTGTTATATATTTTTTTTATTTGATTAATATAAATAATTATTGAAATAAATATTTAAAAGATTAGCATTCATTACTGCAACTACTAAAAAAATATTTTATTTTTTTGGTAAATAAATATTTGGTTTTATTTATTTTTTAAATTACTTTTAACATTGGATTATGATATTATATATATATATATATATATATATATATATATATATATATATATATATATATATATATCGAAAAAACGCATGTTATTAAAAGATAATGTTTATTATATAAATTAATGAAATTATAATTATTTAATATAAAATTATAAAATTAATTTTTATGTTAAATTAAATTGGTTTATTTGTAGTTGTTTAATATTTAAACTTAAATAATAAATATTTAATGAATAATAGTTTTACTTGCACTTGTATAATAACAAATAATGTTCATTATATAAATTAATGAAATTTTAAGTATTTCATACAAAAATAAAAAAATAATCTTTATGTTAAATTGAATTAGTTTATTATTAATTTTATAATATTTAAATTTAAATAATTAATACTTAATGAATAAGAGAGCTTTATAAAACTTCAAACTTTATAAAATATAAATAATAAATATTTTTTCATAAATTTTAATAATATATCAAAAACAAAAGTTATTAAACATCAACAAACCCATCATCATCCCTTCTTATTGTTGCAGGAGGATCGATGTTTTTTTCTCGCGGATGCTCCTCGAAACCCTAAACCTTCTCGTAAGTAGTCCATCCCGTATATATAATCTTTTTCCTTTTTTGAAGAATTGGTTTCAATTCCTAAATATATTCAATTGTCTCTTTGTTGTGCCCTAGACCTTGGTGGGGGAGAAGCGCACTGGAATTGGATGGCAAGATCTCCTCTGGATACCTCCATGAAACCTGTCAGTTAATCCTTAATTTCTATTCGGAGATAGGTCTTCCATCCCGTCTTCATCGTCTTATGAACCGTGCAACGAATCAGCCATCGATGATGGACTTGATCTTGAGCGAGCTAAGGGATTGAGCGGTGTTGTTGCGGCTTCTTCTCTATTCCCTTAACAAAATAAAAAAAATAAAAGAAATTCAAAGTAAACAAAGACAAAGCAAAGGTCTTCGAGCGGAAGATATTAACAACGGTCAAATTATTAACAAAGAATTTATTTATTTAATATTATTTTATAAAAAAGGCATTTTTCAAAATCTGATCCTTAACATCTCGAAATCAAGGGTTGAGATGTTTTCAAAATGGATTAAAAATATTATTTTTATAGAACAAAAACTCAAAAAAAGGCACGTAATAAAAAAATAATAATAATAAAAAAAAGAAAATAGAAACTCATGAATTCCATGGATCCATTCTTTTTTTTTCTTAGAAATTATTATATATCACGTCACTTCATCTCCTTCTCTCTCTCTCTCTCTCTCTCTCTCAGAAACCCCCACCAACCTCTCATTCGCTTCTTCTTCGGCCAATTACTCACAATGGAGAACTCGAATGAGCTAAGCACTGGAGCTAAGTCCGCCAATCAGAACCCTAACCCCCAACACTGCTGCTGTCGCTGGCAATGGCGATGGGGATCCTGCCCAAGCAGTATCGTCGCCAACCCGCACGCCGTTCACCAACCTCAGCCAAGTGGATGTCGATCTTGCCCTTGGGCGCACCCTCCAAGAACAGGTTTAATCCCTTACTAATCCCTTCATATGGTTTCGACTTCATTGTTTTTTTCTTGAATTTCTTGAATTTTTTTTTTGCCTGGGATTGGCGCAGGAGGCGGCGTACCTGATGTTGATGAGCGGCCGTGGAATAAGTGGTGACTATGCGAGTTCAGCGGGGAGCTATGAAGACGATGGGGAATTTGATGTTCATGATCATGAGGAGGGGAGTGAGTATGAAGAGGAGTATGAGGAGGATGAGTTCGTTGAAGATGGGCATCTTGTTGATCCGACGGGTTTCGATAGCAATGAAGCGTATGCTAGGGCACTGCAGGACGCGGAGGAGCGGGAGATCGCTGCTCAGTTGATGGCCTTTGCCGGCTTGAATGATTGTGAGGATGCGTTCTAATTCTTGAAAAATGATATCATTTTGCTTTACTTACTTTAGATCGTGTGACTTACTTATTTATCTTGGTTGTTGAATCTACTAAGATTCCCAAGTCATCAACTCCTGCAAGCATAAGATTTAATTCTTACATGAATATCATTTAGAACAAGGTTTACTATTATATGCTTTTGTGACATGAGCAATAGGAAATAGCAGTTAGGCTAATTTCAACCTTGGTTCATGTGAATGAACCAAATCTGATAAATCAGATAAGATTTTGATCAAGTGAATGAAATTTATTTAATGTTTGTGGGAGTATTTCAAATTCACAGAATCACTATTTATAGAAATTTATTTAATTTGTCCATCCATGATGAAAAATAATAGCTGAATGTATTTACATTTAGCTAATTCTAGCTGACTAAACTTTTTTGTCTTTTAAACTGATGATTGAAATCATTAATCTAGAACGCATGTCCAGTTCATTCTACTAGCAGTGCTAGTTTTGTTATCTAAATCCTTAAAACATTGTCTACATAATGATTGAATGATTCTGAAGCCAATACTAGTGAGTGAAAGAGTATTACAAGATTTATGGAACTTTAATCGACATGGTAGCTAGATACTAGACACAAAATACGATATGAAATTCTGCGTCTTCTAACATAGTAGATAAAACTACTATGTGATATCCAGAGCATTAGAAGTAGTGTTGTTATGAGACTATTTAGTGATACAACTATAATTAATGTGCCAGATTTGGCTAGAAATTTTCATCAAGTAGTGCGGTAACTTGCTCTTAATTGGTTTTCATGGAACTAGTATTTGATATATTTAGTTTAAATTTGCATGGAGAAGGTTCCTAGATTGTTCAAATGAAGTTGTAACTTTAATATTGGTGGATTGAGGCAAACCTTGCTAGAATACACATGCATGACTTCGAGCCAAATTGGGTCTAGAATCAAAACTAATATATTATGCATAGATATATAGATAGCTATTAAACAATAATTGGGCCACTGATGACCAAGTCTAGTGAAGCTGGATGGGAATCTTTTACAATCATTCTTTGACTATGAGGAAAAAATCACATGGTGATAGAAGAAAGTGGACAGGATGTGAGGTAAATATGTATCGAGTGCATGTTATTTAGATAATTTTGTGATTAATGAAACAAAAAGTGACAATCAAATTATTTTGTCTGTATGTATTTTTCCAACCAGGCAAGCACTATTTTAATGGAGGAAAGCCTGAAATTTCAGTCCAGTTCACCTCTCACACATATGCTTCCAAAACTCATTTGAATTGTGGTTCCCATAACCTATTCTTGTTAAAGATGTGACTGATTCACTGTTTTCTTGATGCTAATTATCTTCTAGAGTAATGATTTCACATTGATTAGACAAATAATCATTAGTTTCAATGAATAAATATGTTTTTGCGTGGTGGTTCTTTAAAAAAAGTTTTTTTATTTGTTCCTTCTCTATTAGAACTGACTAACGTCTACCGGATTTGTATGCATAGGAAATGTGACTGATTCACTGTTTTCTTGATGCTAATTATCTTCTGGAGTAATGATTTCACATTGATTAGACAAATAATCATTAGTTTCCATGAATAAATATGTTTTTGTGTGGTGGTTCTTTAAAAAAAGTTTTTTTTTATTTGTTCCTTCTCTATTAGAACTGACTAATGTCTACCGGATTTGTATGCATAGGAAATGTGCAAAACATAGAAGCATTTTGACTGATCTAATAGAAAATTACTATGTCCATTCATTTCTTGCAATTCACATAATTTTCATTCTTGTTAATTTATGAGTTCATTCTTGATATGAAGAATAGATTAAAGAGCATCTGAATGTGGATTCGATCACCGTCATAGATGCATATGGAGATGGTCGGCATGTGAGGTCAGTTTCTATTTTCACTATGAACAACTGTATGAAAAGCTTATTTTAATTGTGGTTTTATACTCTCATTTCTGTGCAACATATCTTGCATTATATGTGAGATATGTTGGTATATTCTATTATGCCTTTATTTTTTTATGCATGTGCTATATTATTCTTCTTTTTGATCAGTTTTTAGTCTTAGGCAAACATGAAAAACTTTTTTTCTTAACATTGATGTTCTTTTTCTTGTTATCGGGGACATGCATGCTGTAGCTGATTGGTCTAGTGAATTGATTAATCAAATGGAGTAAAGAGAAGAAATAAATGCAGTATTATAATAAAGTAGGCAAATATTAAGTGGAGTAAGTAAGGCAATTAGTGTATATCATACTTCCCAGTTGTATAGAATCGTGCACATGAGTATTATATTTGAAATATTTCGAAACAAATACCGGACTTTATGTCAGATTCAAAATATATATATTTTTTTTTTTTTGTGAATGAACCATTTGGTCCCCTTTATGTTTCTTAAGAATTGGAACATGATGTGTATTATATATTTATGTAAAGTGTTCAGCGGATTTAATGTGGTAGTTGTTGAAGACTTGGAAGTTGAGATAAATTAGAATAAGTTGTTGTAACAACCGAATTTTTTTTAATTTTTACTTGATTAAAATGATTTTTTTATTTATATTAAACTAATATAAAGAAATATCATCTTGGTTAACAAAATTGATGTTTAATACTAATTAATGATTGTATTAATTAAATTAATCAAAGTTTCTTTTTCAAGAGTTTCCCTTCCATAATTTTTAGGTTACTCAACAAGATCACTCATCTCCAAATTTTCAAGTATTAAAGTCACTAATCCTTGATTTTTTTAATGATAAATTTATGTTAAAAACAGAATAAAAAAATGTAATTTAAGAACTAAAATAAACATTAAGTGGCTATTACTTTTTTAAAGCCTTCTGGCTGGCATGTATGCCTCATGTCCAAATACAATGTCACAAATATTTACTTTTTCACTTTTGTATTTCTAACAATTTATAATCTGATATACATTATTTCCCCTTCAGAATGTATCTATAAACATATTGCTAAATAAATTAACAATGGAAAATATCAAGTACTATATATATATATATAATTAGTACAGTTACAGCTAGACATTTAAAACAGTAGTTGGACCTTAAAATTAGTCAGACTCCTACCAGTCTGATTTGAGTGATAAAGATTGAACCTCAATTAAGTTTGTATTTAATGTTTGCTTAAGTTCCGAAAAGGCATAGAAATGCCTTATTTGGTATTGCTGCATAATAGTAGTAATGGTGTCCTGATCTTGGGCATCTGATGTGCTTGAAGGCCTAAACAACTCGTGGATCACGAAGATAAATGTGCCGCTGTGGATTGTGTGCTAATTTTTTTTTATTTTTACATTCATAGGATTCTTGTATGACTTAGCTACATTAATTTACACCACCTTGCTTTTCTCTTCATTTTTCAGAGCATATGTTCTCTCTTGCACATTAACAAGATCTTTGAGGTAGGAATTTCTGAGTACCTGCAGGAACGATTGGACTATTTGAACTTAGATATTGTTGAGAAGGTATCAAATTTAATTATTTGTTTGGAGTGTTACGTAAATTCTTATAAGGATCTGTCACTTTTAATCTTGTTTTATTGCAGGCCAATATATGCATTTCAATGGATCTGGTTTTTGTCTTTGACCTGGTGAGCTGAAGTTGATTTGCTTTATGCCATTAGCATTCTCTTAATTTGAAAAGTCACATGAAGCTTAGATGATGTATACACCATTTCCATAAACTGCTTGTGAACTTGTTTTCTTGTTTCTAGGATTTCTGATGTGCATTTTTGACCAACAAATTGACGATTGTACTCTGGAAAAATTTCAAGGCTTTGAATTTGTGGTAAGTAGCTATATGCTATTGGGTTTATTCATCACGTCAAATATTAACTTGTCTAAACAGTTTTCAGAAGATGGTGATGAGAAGAAATTCTTCTATCATACTGCAAAGACCAGGGAGTTGGACAACCTTCTTGGAGATATCTATCATAAAATTCTTGGTATTTTCTAGTCTTTATTCCTACATCAGATTCACCCATGTTAATTTTTCAAAAATTAATTTGGAAGGAAAATTTGTTTTTCCTCTATGGGCTTTTAATTATCCTTCCACTTTTCTATTCAGTCCTCATTTGAATTATTTTCAACTCTATATGGTTGCTAGCACGATAGGGCAGTGTGATTATCTCAGTGGAATTAATTGTGATTCTTGGCAATAAAATTGTTTGTCCACTCGCTGTCCTTTTAATTGATTGTCTTCTTTCCATGTCAAGTTTCCTCTTGCTGGCTTAAAAAAAAAACCTGCCTCAAGAAGAGAATCACTGATGATTTTATACTTATCATCTTTGAATTCCTCTTTGTAGATATGGAGAGGGCAATTGTTAGGGGTTTGGTGTCTCATGTGCTTCAATTTGCTCCTCAACTAATTAGGGCTGTAGATTTTGCAGCAGAACTTGACTGGTTTGTCCACTTTGATTAAAAATTTTTCATATATTTTTATATTCTTATTTGTGCCGTTATTTTATTTCCCAATTCCTTATTCTGCTTTTCAATTTTTCTGAATATCATCTTATTTGGCATTCTTTTGACAGCCTTTTGTCATTATCGCTGGTTGCTCTTCAAAACAATTATGTGAGACCCATTCTGACTGAAGATTCATTGATTGATATACAACATCGAAGGTTATTATCTTTTTATAACTGATACACACTTTTCAAGCAACAAACCATCTGAATTACTTGATTTTGTGATCCCTACAGCTTATATTTTACATTTTGATAACTAGGTTAATTGCTGAGTTTACTTACATGGCTGTCTATTCTGCTTGTAAATCATACATGTTTTACAAGAAATGACAGTGGACACTTTTGTTCCAAATGACACAAAAATTCTCAATGATGGTGAGTGGTGTTTTTAATATACTTTATTTAGTCATATTTGTACAAACTTGGTGTTGCATTTCTCAGGTAGAATAAACATCATAATTGGCACTAATTTTTCAGGGAAAAGCATCTATGTTAAACAAGTTTGATTTGTTTTATCATTTTGAAACATATTTATTCATGTTTTTTCTACCTGGAGGCTCAAAATTTGCTTTTGTGTCATCAAAAGATGATTTAAATTTTCCCTTCCATGTGTGAACAATTACTTGACATGTTTCATTTCTCTAAATTATCCCTCACTTTAACCTTGCTGATGCATGAAGTTTGTAGAGATTTATAGTGGAACTTCATTTGTTTATTGTTTGCATGTGAACTTTAGTTTAAGGTAGTTTTCATATATATTTTGTTTATGTATGCTCTTCAATTAGATAGGGAAAATCTGTGAGATCTCTCAATTACAATTTTCAAAGACATCTTGACGCAAGATAGACAAGCTAGTGACATCCATAAAATCTAAACAATCACAACTAGAAGATGGCAGTGAGCTAAAAAAATTATATGATTCATCTAGACTACTTCTGATATTTAACTGTGTTTAACTAAGGAAACTGTATGATTCTAATTACCCCTGATATTTAACTTCAGAAAAATATAATTTTAGCTCTTAGATTATTTCTAAATCTAAACCATGTCAAACCTTCTTCTCACTTCAATACTTCATTGCTGCTGTTATGCTCTTTGTGAATAAATTTTAAATGTTGTTGTTGTCTTTCCAAATAAATGGTTTCAGGTGGCTTTGATTGTTTTCCTTTCTCATGTTGGAAGTTTTGTACCGCAGATGCGGCTATTGTGGGGACGACCGATAGGTTAGCTATGCAAATTTACAAAACATTTGTGAACATGTTTTATTGATGTTTTATCAATTCATTATTAGATATTATGGTAGGATATTTTGTGCAATGGGAAGCAAGTTTATGACTGCTGAACAGTCAACATTTATGATTGATCTTCATCAAGTAGGGATGATGCTTCGGTAAAAATCAAACTGCTCCTACCTTCAGTGCTGTTATTTTTTATCACCTAAACATTGATGGCAGACTTTACAGGCATGCAACATCACGTTCTTTGTGTTTGTTGGATGAATTTGGGAAGGGCACTCTTATAGAAAGTCAGTTGTTTTAATAGGACCAGATCCATGTTATTTGCTCATCAATTTCAAGCATAAAAAGTCTTTAGGTAGCCCTGATTCTTCTAATATTAATTACACACAAATGACATTGGGCTGCTGGGAGGAGCTATAAATCATTTTGTTAGCTATGAACATCCTCCAAAGGTTTGATCTATATTGAAGAAAAAGAAAAGAGGGAGGGATTAAATATATTTATTTTTCCTTATTAGCACATATAAGTTTTTAATCTTTTGTTTTTGATTGTTGTATATCTAATTATTTTAATTTGGTTTGTTGTAGGATTTTTGATGGTATTGTTTGGTAATTTTTAATAGTCTTTGATATTTATCATTGTTTTTAAATACATTTTATTTTTCCCTTATTGTCATATATAAGTTTTTGTTCATTTTTTGTTTTGATGGTTTGCATATTATAATTATTTTATTTTTGGTTTGTTGTAGGGATTTTGATGGTATTACTTGTAATTTTTAATGGTCTTTGATATATATCATTGTTTTCTAATCTTTACAAGTTATTACTAGCTTGCAAGTCCTTTTAGCTATTGTTGTGTAAACAATTTTAATTTCTATTTTATATAATTTGATGGTATTGTTGGTAATTTTTAATAGTCTTTGATATTTATCATTGTTTTTAAATACATTTATTTTCCCTTATTGTCATATATAAGTTTTGTTCATTTTTTGTTTTGATGGTTGCATATTTAATTATTTTATTTTGGTTTGTTGTAGGATTTTGATGGTATTACTTGTAATTTTTTAATGGTCTTTGATATATATCATGTGTTTTTTTAATCTTTACAAGTTATTTACTAGCACACCAGAGTCCTTTTTAGCTATTGTTGTGTAAACAATTTTAATTTCTATTTTATATAATTTGAAGGTAATTGAGGTCTTTAGTGCTCAACTAAAGCGCGGCGTGGAATAATCATTCTCATGAATCAAGTCATCAAGCAAATCCAAATGCATCAAGTAATCTCTTATTGTCTCCAAATGAAAAGAAGGCATGACATGCTGTATATTATTTTACTTATAGTGTTTTTATATTATTTAGCTTATTATTTTAAGTTTTTATATTGTTGTTTTATTGTTGCATACATTTTATTAATTGTAATTTTTTTTTAAAATGGTTCTTGTAGGTAATGCTGTTTAGAAGATGACATCGGTTCTACTTGGGAAAATTCTTGTTGCTTTATTGGGTTGTTAGACATTAAATGAAAGTAGTTTATTTTTGTGTTAGATTTGGAATTGAGGGAAGAACTCTTGGTTTTCAAGATTGAATGGTGGTTTATTTTTGGACATATACTTTATAAATATATGTTTGTGGTGATGTAATAGTTTTTCTTTTTAATTTTTAGTGGAATGTTTTTGTGTTTTTTAATGGCATTGATTGTTTTAATTTATTATGAAATTAATTTAATGTGTGTATGAGTTATTAAACTATTTATAATATATTTCAGGGGTAACAATAATAGTTTTATTGACATGATTAATTATTAATATAAAAAATTTTACCGACAGTATAATCAGTTTTACTAAAGCTAAACATGTCTTTTGAATATACATCTATAGAGACGGATGTTGTAGTCATTGATAAATTAAATGGATTTATTCAACAAAATATCGTAATGTAGTTGGTATAGAGTCCTATCCTTACGAGATTTTTGTTGATGGTATGTTGGAATATACATTTTATCATTGATATAAGGTAAATAAATATGAGATGCTACTGAGGCAGGTGAGATTAATGAGTCTGACGTTATATTCCGTTGATAAATCCATGAACCTTTTCCAATAGAACTATAACCATTTGTATGATATGTATGCGCACAAGACTTTTACTAGTGTATGTTGGAATAAGTGTTTTTATTGTTGGTATGAGGGTAAGTAATTTGGCGGTGCTACCCTCAACGAGTATAACCAATAGTATAATCATATTCCATAGGTAAAAACTAATAAATCTATTCAAACAAAGCTATATATGTCAGTTGGTATGGGTCATACCTACAAGGCTTTCTGAGACGGTAAAATAAGTGTTGGAATAGGTATTTTTACACGTGCGTGTATAGGGTTTTCTAGGACCTTTTACCAGCGGATTTTTGACTTTTTACCAACGTATTTTACACCGTCACTATATGACACTTTATTTGTAGTGCTCACGTACCATATGCTTGAGAAAAAAACAAGTCATCTCTTATGCGATGCATTATAAATAAAAATCCTAAACCTCATCCAACCTTTAATTCTTATAGAAATGAATCAATTAAAATTTTTTGTATGTTGATCTTCAAGTCCAAAATTATCTTTTGAATTGAAACCTATTCATAATATTTTTTGTATAGGCCAACTAATTAATGCATAAACTCCACACTTGAAAGATCCATATTGTGTATAAAAGGTAAATATTACCCGTATATCCTTATTACACTACTAGAAAGTAGGGCTATTGCAACCAATTTTTACCAACAAGTTATTTCCGTAGCTAATCGCAATAAGTTTGTGACAGTTTTGCGACGGTTATAACATTTAAAATAATTAAATATATTCATAGCATAAAAGTAACCGCTTAGCGATCAAAATTTGGTTGTTGTTTATGCACCAACTCTGCGACCACATCTCACGTCTGCAATTTTTGGTTTGAATTTTGTCCTACGACAAAAAGTCTAATGTGATTTTGTAACTAATTTGGTGTGAATAGCATGAATTATGTGACATTCGGTGACCTCCGTTAGTACTATTTCAATCTTAAATAAGTGGCCAAAATAAAGTCGATCACTAAATTAGTAAATATTTCAAATAAAGTGCAGCCAATTTACGACCAAAAGTTGCAGTGCTGCAACTGCTACAACACTCGGTCACTATTTTGGTCTGACAAAGGCTGACCAAATTCTATGGTTGCTAAAATAGAAAATGTTTAATAAATTGCAACCAATTTATAATAAAAATTTGCCACTATCATAGTTTGGTTGCCATTGCAGTTGTTAAATTTTGGAGGGAATAGTTAGCGATTAAGCGCCAACTTTGCAACGACATTTTGGGTCACTATTTCAGGTCGCAACTCTGCAACGTGAGATTGGATAGTTGCTAGCATAGCAAATGTTTAAAAATAAATTTGCAAGCTGATTTATGACCAATATTTGTGGCTATTATGTTTAGTTGCGAGTTGTTGCTAAATTTTGGAGGGATTGTGAGATTAGCGCGACTTAGCAACCACATTACGATCATTATTTGGTCACAACTCAACGACCAAAATTGGGCGGTTGCTAAATTTACTAGTTCGGTTGCTAATTGGTGACTAAAGTTAGTTGGTCACTAGAGTATTGAATCGGCTACCCGATAGTCCGATAACAATGTTAAATTTTTCGATTGCCATTTAACCTAAGCTAAGTGTGTGAACAACAATATCCAAATTAAATTTTCTTTGTTTTTTTTATTCAATAGATCAATGTAATTTATTAGTAATTTATTAGTGTTAAGATTCATCCATCTAAATATGAAAAGTCAATACACATATGATCATCGCTATCCAATAATTATTTTTATAGAATATGTTGTTGGTATGATATACATTACTCTTGTTTTCTATATTGTATAAAAATAAAAATAAATATTTTATGCCAATTTCACATAGAATAATAGTATGAAAAAGTCAAATTAAACTTGTGTGCTCTGGAATATATTTAATATATATTTTTTCTAATTTAATAATAATTGAACAATAATAACTATGTAATGTTATTTATGTATCATTTTATATTTTTAAGTTTACTAGTAACTCTTTAGTAACTTTTAATTTTATTATCTCCTTAACTTTAAAGATGGCTAATAATCTTAATTAATCAATATTTATTTACAATAACATTTTTATCTTTTACTAATTTATTAATTAATATTTTAACTAAAATATTTGGGTTGGATTTATGTTATTGGAACAATTTTAAACTTTTGATGTGATTGAGGGCTATCACGAAAAAATAATAATTTAATACAATAATTGTTGTAAATTTTCACTAAACTAATAACAATTAAAAGATCAATTTTGTTTGGTTTAAATATTTTAATAATTTTTAAAAATTAATTATGAATTTATTTTAACATGAAATTTAATAGAAAACTTTAGTTATTAAAATTGTTTAATTTACTATTAATATATGTATAACTTATCTAAATATTACTTTTTATAACAATATATAATAAATGATATAATTATAAAATAAATAGAATTTTTCTCCACAACTCGCATTTATATTTAAATTATTTGAGTTATTTGAATTTGAATTTGAATTTTATATTGACTTAAATATATCTTCTAAAACCATCTTACAAACCTGTAAAAATTAATTTTTGATTTTGATTTCCCTCTAAAGCTTAAATATATCTCCAAGCCTTAAAATATATCTTAAGGTTTGGACGGGAAAATTTCTAAAATATCTTCTAAAAGTCATCCATACATATATATCACTATATATATATATATATAAACATCCTTTAAAACTAAAAGTTAACCTTGTTTTCCTCCAATTTTCTCTCCCTCTCTCCCCTCTCCTGCTTTTGCTTTTTCTTTTCTTTATCTCTGCCCGCGAGCCTTTTCTCTCTTTCTTTATCATTTTCTTTTCTCTCTCAGGTGGCGTGCTTTTTCTCTTTTCCTTTCTTTTTATTTTATCTTTTTCTTATATTCACTTTGGAGTTTTACTACACATTTGAGATACGACTTTTGCTATCACTGAGCTTTTGAGCAGACATCACGTCGGCAAGAGTTTTCAGACAGAAATACTTGATACTTCACGATCCTTTGAATTTGAAATCCCTAATTTTTGATATTTAGGTTTTCCCATCAATCCCCTTCTCGCCTCTCTCTTTTCAGCATCTGAATAGTCATTCAACCCCAGCTTCACAAACTTTCTTTGCCCAATGTATTTATTTATTTAGTTCATTTATTTTCCTTTAGCTTTATAATTCTACCAATGATTTGGTTTCTTTTATTTTATATTTCAAAGAATTTTGTGAAAAGATTGACATAGAACAAGTAATATCTCATTTGGAATTTTGTAGAATAACTCTCATGTTGGAATATGGCCTACTTTTTATTAGCGATAATAAAAGGGGATTTGCATAGTGTCCAAAAGTTTACTAGAAAGCATGTATGTTAAATGTCACTAGAGTTGATTTTGATGGTTATGTTAATCAAATATACGTATACATTCAACATATTAAAAGCAATTTAATAACTATTTGATGATAATTATGTTGTATATATATGATAATTAATTAACAAATAAAGAAAATGTGCATGAGAAATTTAATTAATTAACACATAATCATCATCCTGCACGATCCCATCTATCTATAGTCTATAATAATATATAATAATCTATAATCCATCTGACTTTTTGGCTCGTGCCCACATCTACTATTGTTCTTTGACAATAAATAGAAACAAAGATAAGATGGGATGCAATATAATGCTCAATTATTAAGTGATCAAGCACATCCGAATATTTTAAAGAAGTTAAGACAAGATGATATTTGCATAACATGGGACCTCATCCACTATAATTTTAATGTTGGTTTAGCACTATCATAACAAATGTTAATTTAATTTTAGTGTTGATCTCACATACAAAGTAGAATAGAAATACCGGAGTTGTTGGTAAGTGTGGAATATATATATATATATATATATATATATATATATATATATATATATATATATATATATATATATATATATATATGTATTATGTATATATATTGGATACTTTGATAATAAGTGGCATTTCTTTTAAAAATTCATAAAAATTATATCTTTGTTGTGATCGATAATTTGCGGGTAATGGAGAAAATGGCAACATAAAGCAAAATCCCATAATAGAAAGACGGGAAGAGAAGGGGTCATTAGCAAATCAAATGGGGGTATCAAGAGGAGTTTGAATATATGCTAAAGGCTGACACTAGTAAGTTTTCTCTTTTACTTTTATATATATTTGAGGCATTACTACACTAATATAGATTTTGTGAATAAACATCAATTTTAGCACACACAATGTAGGAAAAGGAATACATACAATCGTGAGTTACACTCTGCCGAGTAGCCAGCTATAATCAGACACCCAGTCAAGAGACAAAGGAGCGGTCCTTTTGTTGATAACTTAAATCAAGTGATTTGCCTATGTAGGTTCCCATCTTTTAGCTCTTACAGTTCTCATCTTTTGTACATTTTCATAATGTTTAAACCCAAATACAAGGTGATTTGAGGAGATTGCCAAACAAAAGTACGGTGAGGACTACATGAATAATGTAAAGATATAGTTTTGAAACTTGTGTGGTCAGAAAGCATGCGGTGGACCAAGTCAAAAGGATCTGACTATATGGTGTTGCTGTCTCATTGCTAAAGCTTCATAGATTACCCTCCTCAATCTCATGAAACGAAGAGCGTGCTCCAACAAGAACATGAATTACGTGAGAAGATAGGAAAAGCAATGTGACAAGAAGATAGAAAGAAACAACACGAGTAGTGATGCACCATTTGTTTTTATTTGTTGGATATTTAAAAGTTTAGATTATTGGATGTTTAACATGCTCAGCATTTTTAATAAGTTCATTATCGATTATTTTTAGAAGATTGCCACGAGTGTAATGAATATTTTTCCTAAAGTAGCATTTAATATAATAGTATATTTTCGCTTTGATGTTAGCAATTGCATTTAGTCTGTAAAGTTACTGCAACCGAGTGTTAGCAAATTAATTTTGACAGCACCGCTTAGTTGGAATGATAATTAGCAATGGCGAAAACAAACCACTCAGCAACGATAAAGAACAGTGCGCAACAAGTTACTGAAAAGATTAGCAACTAATAATAGCAGCTAGTACTTGGTATTAACAACTAAAAGCTAGCTACTATGATATCAAAATAGCTACCCGATTTAACGACAGAAGAAATGCCATATACATGTAGCACCAAATAGCCACGAAATGAAGTTGGTAAAAACACACATCAGACCAGAGACCGATATGCTAGCTGACCGGATCGAGCGACAGTAGTAACTAAAATAAGTTGCCGCGTAATTGCTAGCTACATCTATAATTCTCGAGCTTGAGACAATGATGGTGCGCTAAACTCTTTGCAACCGACTACTGCAAATCGCGCTAGCACCATTTAGCTACTACGTGGTTTTAGCCACCAATGATGGTGACTATCAATTTGGTGGCTAAATTAATTTAGCCATTGAATTTAATACATTAGCCATCGAAATGTCGATGCAAAGCCCTAATTTCTAGTAGTGTCGTCCATTTGAACAACACAACACATGAGAATAATTAATTTGTATAGTCCTTTGACAATCTGTGTTTGATGGTCAAACAAACCATACTTTTAATCATGATAAGAATGGTGGGCCAGGGACGAAACATATTTTTCCAAATATCACTACAACATTATGTATCTATAGCTATGGAAGAAATTGTAGCAAAAGGTACAAAATCCTGTAGCTAAACATGTTAGCTTCAAAGATAAATCAGAGTAAGAAATGCCATAGCTAAAAAGTTAGCCACATATTTTATGATCAGGCTAAGGTAATATATTTTGTTCTCTTATTTTTCATGTCTAAGAGATTAAAATATTTTGCTATGAAATTTAACTTAGCAAATAATTAGTTGTTTTAGCTACATTATATTTATATATATAGCAAAATAGTTTTAGTTGCAACAGAAACTTGTGTCTAAAAGGTTAATTTACTACAACAGAGAAATTTCTTGTGACAAATATTTTATGTTTTTTAGAAATGTAATATGTCCGTAATTAAATTAAACATTCATTTGCTATAGTTACTAAAATGTTGCTAAAAAGATAGACCTTTGCTTAAAACAAATCGCTTATAGCTACACACTCAAATGTGCTAGGAAGAGCCGGGCTTGTAACAAATTCTCACAAGAGAAAACAAGGGATATTAGGGATGGAAATTTCACGCTCACGAGCAAGTATTCCGCGGATTGATGACTTTCATCGATGGGAATTTATGACTAGACACATCGCGTGGGTAATAATAAAAATGGCTAATACTATTCCTATTGCTGATAAAATATTTCTCGCTGGTGATGCTGAAGTACAGCGTACGCGGACGCTCCGTATTAAAAGTTTTCGTCGCACGTCGGATCCGCCACCGAAAGTATTCATCGTAAACGCGGAATCTGAAGCCACTAAAAGTGCTTTATCACCCACTAGTCAAGTAGCAGATTCCCATAAACACCAAGCTAGGTCCATCGGCGAGTGATTTATCGCACTCACGAGTCCGTCAGCGATTTCTTTATCACCACCAGCAATTTACGGCCACTAAAAGTGTGTTTTATCACCGCACTTGGGATCCTGGCAACGGTCATGTTTTCATCAACAATGCGATTCCGTCACTAAAATATTTAATCACCGCGGACCTCACTCACTAAGGGTACTAATTACCATGCCAGATTTGGTCACTAATTATTTTCATTATCCATAAAATTCGCCTCTAATACTATATTAATTCATTTTTCTAGTCATTTCCTATGCGTATTACATATATTACAAATGCTATTTCAAACTATTTATAATGTCTAAAATTATTTATTCATTACAAGTCCAACATTGTTTTAAGACAAAAATCTTTAATGATTCATCAAATTTAAAAACATCATCGTGAGAAATCATAGGTAAAATTAAATCCATAAACACTCTAAGTTCTATGAATCACTCTCTCAAACATTCAATCTTCACCATCGGTATCATCTTCATGGTCTTTTGTCATTCGTTCCAATTTGAGAGAATCCAGGCATTCTACAAAAATGTTGCGGGATTTAAATATCCCATTTGTCATCGTACGAAAAATGTCTTAATTTCATTCACGAGAATCCTCCAAGCTTTGTTGTTTATTCTTCACGGTCACTACTTCTTACCCATGATTATCAACTTCGGCGGAAGGACGTGGAGCTTCAATTAGTGGACTACAATCCAATGAATAGTAGCCTTCCCCAATACTAATAGGAGGAGAAATTAAATTTTTTCCACGTGGCGTGGTCCCAAATCCATACACATGTGTACGCGTAGTCTCTATTCCTCCAATTGCATCACACCAAGCTTGTGGGTCAAATTCAGGATGAAAAGATTCATCGACGCCATATTTTTGGTTCATTGAAGAAGTATAAGATTCCTACAAAAACATAAAATCCTTATAAGTGGTATGGTTAAGATAATAAAAGAATTATTAATGCATTAGAAATTAAAATTGTATATTAATAAGTAGAATATAATTATGAAACCAATTTACTTACACTCACAGATTTAGATTTGTTATCAACATAATCACCACGGCCCTTGGTCACGCTTGTGTGTGCGATTAAACACTTCTGTATATGTTGGCTTCCGATTTAATTGGGTTTCCTACACATAGATATAGAATAAATTATTCATGGACTTATAATTAAAAAAAATGTAAACCTTGTGAAAAAGATATACAATCTTGAAAACTACAATTAAAAAGCTGTGGGATCGAAAATACACACCCTGGCGTCGTGTCGGTGAAGAGACACCAGGTGATATATCGAATCACAAATGTTATTTTCTTTTATTTATTTTTATCTTTGTGGGCTCTTCCTTTCCTAATAGAGGCAAGCCTCTATTATTAATTACCCTAGACTGAAATCTTAGGAACCTCCGATTAAGGGCTCAAGTATAAGTAAAGGCAAGAAAACTTGCAAATTATAAATCTTATTATTTATATATATATATATATAACATATAGATATCTGCATGTATTATATATCCATAGTATATATGCATCCTATCACATGCTGTTCATTGAGATATATCTCATTACCTGTCTTTGAAAATTTAGTATGAGCATTTTTGAGCGTTGCTTCGAGTATGAACATGTTTATTGTTGCTTCATAATTGCTTCATGTTTGATCATGGCTCAAAATGAATATTTTACTCGAGTCTTAATTGATCAACCATATGTTTATGCCTTGTAAAAGCTGCTTTGTATCAAGTTAACATCCAAATTAGAAGGCCAGAACCCATTTCTTGTTGCTGAATAAGCACTATCCATTGTATTGTTACTCAATTTTACACCATGTATGTAGTTATCAATCCATCAGCTTAGCTTTGCCTTCCTTAGTTTTGTGATAATTCAATGCAAACATTGACTAGGTTTCATTTATTTTTTATTTATTTTATGCTTATCATTGACTTGTTCCCATGTGCATGATAGGACCTCCTTTTTATATATATATATATATATATATATGATTTATATATATTTACTAAATCAATGCACGTGACAATGCATGCATATGATTCTTTTTAGGTGGGACCCACTTTTGGATATATGTATATATATTAATTAAATTGAATCATGCACGTGAGTGACTAAGCATGTATATTATTGCATATTCTCACTTTCTTTCTCTCTCCGGCGAGAGATGAAGGCTTTTAGGATTTCAGTTCCGAGAAAGCATGAAGACTATTGTGCTGTTCCTCTTGAAATTTTATTCTTCATCTTATAGTGATCCATCGTATTCACCAATGACAATGATGTTAGCCACTTTGGTTATTTTAAGCATGGTGCCACTCGGAAATTCATTCTTTTCGCATTATTACCATGCGGACTACGCCGCACCGGCGCCGCCCTGTCCAGTATAAAGAATAGGAATGGTCTTTGTATTTTGACATTTATTGTTGATCATTTATTCATATATGTCTTGTCATTTATCCTCTGTAAGTGATCGATCTTAACTCAAAGCAACAGTATTCAGCCGGGTGAAGTGCGTCTTCACCTTCCCTTATCCTCTCAAATATGTCGCAGAGAGAAGGTCCCATCTTTATTATAATCCCATGCACGATCACCCTTCATGAATTAAGTCATGATGAAGTACCGAACCAGGGTTATTTATGTTAGTTTTACATATATGAACTGAACTTTTTAGCAGAATTGCATGTGCTTAATTATGTTAGACTGTGTTTCTAGGATTATGGTTGCACTCCTGTTGAAGGCTAGCTGAAGGCATGAAGAGAAGCCTGGAGAGAATTCAAAGAGCTACTTGTATGGTGATAGATTGTGTTGGTTGTCTTGTTATATTTGATTTATCATGTACAATCTATAGAGGTGGGTTCAGTACATATAATGAACTTCATACATAATTATGTTAGAAGACCGAAATCAAGTTCAACAGTAGTCTCTGTTCATAATTTTTATCTTCATCTTCATCTTCATTCCCATCATCTTTACCGTTTGAGGTGGTATCCGAGTTATCTTCATCTTCAAATGACTTGTCTTGAGATTTCCATATGCTTTTTCATATTCTGACTTGAATTCTGCTACTTAATCCACATAAACCCTTTTTTTTTTTTTATCATTCATAGACTTCCATCCTTCATCGTTTTCCTTGGCCATCATAGTAACACTTCTGGAGTTTGGACTTGCAGCTTTATATTAAGTTAGGGTTCTTGAAACACCACTTGACCTCCTTGTTGTATTCTTTACATTGAGTGAAAAGGCTTTGCAAGTCCTGGCCAGCTTAAGGGAACTCGTCATCTCAATTTTGAACTTCTTCCTTTGTCTCGGGAATACGACAAATATGTATGACCGCTTCCTTTCAGTGCCATCGATGTTCTTGATCTTTGGCGTAGAAACACCCTGTCTTTAGTCTTATTTCTCCGACCATTCTTATTGTGTATGGAATTGATATTGTGCCGACCCCGAAGGCAAATGCTAGAGAGACCCGATTATACCAAAGGCCTCACCACCATCGCATGCGAGATACTTCCTGAACGAGCTTCTTGAAGACATCATTGTTTGAAAAAGTTCATGATGCTTATAACCTTGAAGATATAGATCGTGTAGGTTTTATTCCTCTTCTTGGTCTTTTTTTTTTAGTCTTCTTTCCAGAGGCGGCGTCTTTGGATGGAAGTGCTTCCCGACCTTGGGCTTCTTCTCATGTAGGAGCTTTCTCGATGATGGAACTCTTTTCCCTCTCCTCCACCGGCTTCTCAGCGGCCAGCTTCTCCTCCATGGGTTTCTTCTCAGCCTTGGATGTCATCACTGGTCAGGAATGGGAAGTTCGATGTCGAGAGTTTGTATATTCAGGTAGTTGGGATTTTTTATTTGATTTGGAAATTGAGTAGAGATTTGCATATCATCTTCTCCAAAGCTATTTTTCTCTTCAGGCCTTGCAAACTCCAACACCACGGTGTTGAGAGGAGGGATCTGAAAGCAACAACAGTGACTGTAACAGTAGTAGCGACGGGCAACGACGGCAGCGATGAGATTCTCTCTTCAGGCCTCGCAACTTCCAGCACCATGGCGTCAAGAGGAAGGCTCCAAAGGCGACGACAGTGACGATGACAGTAGTGGTGACGGGTAACGGCGGCAGCAATGAGAGTGATTTTATATATATATATATATATATATATGGTGATATAGGGGGTAGATGAACACCTTCTTCGTTTGTTGTCTTCTTCTTCAAATCTTCTTTCTCGTCTCTCCTATTCGATTTTCTTTTTTTTTTTTTGCTGTCTTCTTCTTGTTTCTTTCTCTCGCTTTCGTCTTCAATCCCCCCCGGTTTCTTTTAAAGCCTCTCCAGCCTCCATCCTTCGTGGGTGAATATCTCATAGTGGGGCAGTTCGATTTGATCGTGTGGTAACCACGACCACACACCACGAATTTTTTATTAAGTTTAATTTAATTATGATTTTATTTTGATTTTATTTATTTATTTATTTATTATTTTATTTTATTTTTTTACATATACGTACATATATATTTCTAAATATTATTATTATTATTTTATTTTATTTTTTAAATTACATATGTATTATTATTATTATTATTATTTTTTAATTTCAATTTCAAATTTTTATTATTATTATCATCATTATTATTGTTATTTTATATATTGTCTTTATCTAGTTTGATATATATATATATATATAAAATAAAATATATTATCTGATTTGATATATATATTTTTATTATTATTATTTTATCTTATTATTATTTATATATCTTTTATCTGACTTAATCTATTAATTATTTATTTATTTTATTATTATTATTATTATTTTATTTGATATATATATATATATATATCTGATTTGAATTGAATTGTTTTATTGTTATTATTTTTTATTTTTTATTTATTAATTTAATTTAATTTATTATTATGTTTTATCTAATTGTATTATTATTATTATTATTTGATATGATTTGATTATATTTACTTAATATAGATTTTTATCTGATTTCATTTATTTTATTTTATTTTAATTTGATTTTATTTGACTTATTATTATTATTATTTTATTTTATTATTTATTTATTTTTAATTAATTTTTTTATTTATTTATTTTATTTTATTTTACTTCGTGATTTGTATTCATGGCTGATTTTGGGATTGAGGTCGCCTCCAGATCTGTGCTCTTGAGATTTTGATAATTTTTTTTAGATCGCCTCGAGATATGTGCTCTCGGTTGGTCTGAGATTTGAGTATTTTAGACTGCCTCGAGATCGGTGTTCTTGGCTGGTCTTGAGATTTGTGTATTTTGGATATTTTGGATCGCCTCGAGATCGATGCTGTCAGCTGATCCCGGGATTTGAGTATTTTAGACCGTCTTGAGATCGGAGCTCTCGACTAGTCCTGAGATTTGTGTATTTTAGATATTTTGGATCGCCTCGAGATCGGTGCTCTCGGCTGATCCTGAGATTTGAGTATTTTAGACCGTCTTGAGATCGGTACTCTTTACTGGTCCTGAGATTTTAATATTTTAGACCGTCTTGAGATCGGTGCTCTCGACTGGTCCTGAGATTTGTGTATTTTAGATATTTTGGATCGCCTCGAGATCGGTGCTCTAGGCTGGTCTTGAGATTTGTGTATTTTGGATATTTTGGATCGCCTCGAGATCGAGTGTTCTCGCTAATCCACGAGATTTGTGCATTTTAGACTGCCTTGAGATCTGTAATCTCGGCTAGTTTTGAGATTTGAATATTTTAAATATTTTGTTTAAATTAGGAAATACATTTAATTTATTTATTATTATTATTATTTATTTATATATATATATATATATACAAAAGCAATATAGATCATATATACCATCCTCTCCGCATGAAGCAAAAAAGGAATTGATCCACCAGTATGTTTGGTAATACTTCCATTTTTTTCTGTGTGCCTATTTTGCTTGGCCTTTTGAGATCGATTTTTCCATGTTTCTCTATTCCAAACATTGTCAATTAAACGATCCCAAATATCAACTCTTATCCAACCTTCATTATAGCCTTTACAATGTGCAATGCCACTCACTCCAAAATGCTTCTTTGCTCGACTCCTTTCTTCCTCCATCATTCCTTTAAATCGCTCTTTGCATGTAGTGTCTCATATTTTTTGTACAACATTTGTTTTTTCTATGGGCCATACAAATTGTTCCTATTAAAATAAATAAACCAAATGTTACCAATACCACACTCAATAAATAAGAATAGGACAATACGTTCAAACTATAAAAGTACTAAACTATTTGCAAGAAATAGAAGTTAGTCATACTTCAAAAAATAAAAAACAAGTGTTGTATAACCAATTAATCTACCAAAGACAATATATTTCTTGTTTTCAACAAAATGTTGATACAAACTACATGCATATGCTATGAACAAATCGTTGATGAAAATCTCATACAAAAATCAAATATATATATATATATATATGACATGCTTGTTTTTTTCAAAGAGATAAGATGGTGAGGTTCATGTTTATCAACAAGGCAAATGACAATAAGAGTCATTAATCCATAAATAACACAACACAAACTCCATTTTCTTGAAACGCATATATATTGTGTATAACATAAGTTTAAAGGTATATAGGAAATTAAAAGCAAACACACACACTGAAATTTTGCCCACATGTCCTCTTTGATATCATTAGGTGTTTGTTTCCATGTTGGCCATGCATCAT